>NC_090876.1:2864492-2886992 GCF_036669935.1 Montipora foliosa
TGGAAAGTGACAAAAATTCATATCTATTTACCAGATATCACTTGGTTTTCCAACAGGCTCAAATTCAAGTATTTCTGGAGCTAAAAATGGAACATGTAATAACGTTCTATTTGAGAAAAAACCATTTTACAGTTAGGTTGCTCAGTGACCTAGCCTATGAATGGCTGGGAGGCTGCCAGTAACCTTGTATTGATAAAGACCTCACTGCTTATATCATGCAAATTGTGTGTTTGTATTAGAGACAAAACACTAATTTACAATGGTTGCCTTTCAGGTAATGTTTTCCTTCTTAATGCATGCCTCGCTGCCTCACATATTTTGTGAATCTTGCTAAAAAAATGAAAAAGGTCTAAAACGTTTGCAATTCTGCGTTGACAGAGATTCTGGCATATTTCAACAATCACATTGAATGTCCAGTCATGAGCTGCTTTGTTTGACTGTGAAATTGCAGTGGGGTAAGCAAATTTACTACTCTTTAGTACTCTTTAATTGGTAAGCTTTTTGCTTTTGTTCTAACCCAAAGAGAGAGGGTGTAAAGATTATCAGTCAAACAGAAAATGTTGTGAAAGAGATTGTTATACATGTAATTTCAGTTTAAGTTGTTGATTAAAATAATTGTTGGTTATTGTTTGCCAGGCTTGTTTGTTTACTGCTGGCAGCTCCGGTGTTTGATCACTGTAAACTGTATACACTAATGATGATTAATTTTGTACTTTATACAGAAGCATAATTATTCCCATATACACTATATTGCTTTCTGGGGTTAGAAATGGGAGCTCTGCTTTTAGCCTTGGCTAAATCTTTGTCATATTATACATCATTAGAAATTAAAGCACAAAGGGCTGTATTAAAACAGAGTCACCAGCAGCCCCACTTCCATTCTTAGGTCAGGTACGTAACTTTTTCTTTTAAACTATATACAAGCATGTTCTATATGATCTTCCTGCTACATACAGTATATAAATACGTTTTCTCTCCAGTCTTCTTATGATCTTCATGGAAATTACATTTTGTCCCTCAATAAACCTAGAACAACCAGTTATGATCTCAATAAATATTATTCTTCGTCTTGGAATGCACTACCTGGTTTTATCCATACCACTGAGTTAACAGGTTTTATAAGGTCAGGTAATGTAGCTACAACAGTTACTGTAAAATGGTCTAGAGGTAATGACAGCCAAACAGTACTAGTGTCACACTTTTTCAATTTAGTGTCAGAGAAATTTCCTGGTTGCTTTGGCATTTGCTTAAAATGTGGCCAACCCAGGTAACTTGCTTGCTTGAGTTTCCTGCAGTTGCTCCTGTTTTGTACTTTATAATTTAAACAATTTAAGAAAAGGTTTTTTTAAAATATTTTTTGACATAAAACTAGTGAGCAGCACACTGTGAAATGTTGTTGTAAGACATGTTTTATTCTCTGACACGTTTCATCACACTTACGTAGACTTCTTCAGGGAGTTTTACAACCAAACAATCTACGCCTGTATGAATTTATAAGCCATATTTATGGCTATTATGGGGGCCACGGACCAAGAAAACTGGGGCAGATTTACAAATGGGAACAGGTGAAGTTGTGAAATACATTGTATTTATGCTTATCATGATAAAGATTTGGGGTCCACGATTTTTAAAGCTGTCGAGTGTTCCCTTGTAAAACTTCCTGAAGAAGTCTACGAAAGCTAGACGAAGTTTACACCTCGGAGAATAAAACATGTTTCACAACAACAGTTTGCAGTGTGCTGCTCACTAGTTTTAGACTTAATTTTCCTTTTTTAATTAAACACTTATATTAAGTAATCTATAATTTATGAGCAAGCTCCACTCACATTACCGGTGCAGCACCACAGTATCTCTAGAAACTAAGTTTTGCCACCTACCTACATATTCAGGTGTCCCAACAATAAGACATATTTGTTCACCATCCTTAATTTGCCGTGCAAGACCAAAATCTATAATCTTGATCTCTGGGTAAGGATGCTCTGTCATCAGAAGAATATTGTTGGGCTGAAAGACAAGGATAAAAAAAAAAGAATTTTGAATTCAAACAACAAAAAAATTATTGAAAAGCAGGATGTTAAGATCAAAAATAAATGAAACAAAAGCTCTTAAGGTTCACCTACTCAATCCTTACATTAGAAGTCAAAACAAAAAAAGGAAAAATCATGTGCACTTCTTAAGATCAAAGGTGTTGTCATAGACATCATTTACACAGAGCAAATGAATTAACACTTTTGATATACAGTAAAAGCATACCACTTTAAACACACACTTCAATGTTTTCTCATCCAGTCTACAGCGATTACTGGGTGTTGTTTTTTCAACACCCTGAAGTGTTTCAGGCAATTTCTGGTACCACAATTTAACCGTGCTTATTAAAACTAACGTGCTTCAAGCAGAAACCTTCTAAGTTATGAACCTTTGTCTACTTTTATCTAAAAAAAATATTTAAAAGCCACGTCCAGTTGTTCTAAAGCCGGGCAACTTTATCCTGTATGAGAACCAGATAACTTATCCTGTATTAGAATGTGTACAGTCCGAATACATCTCAGTAAAGGCACGTACAAAATCCTTGGTCAATGTCTATAATGTTATCTTGCCTCTGAACATCCGGGTCTAGCTTTCAAGAATGAGTGAATCTAATTTTGTTATTGATTTCAGGCCTGACAGATTTTCCTCCAATTTTGGAAAACAATCTTCAAGGGGAGAAATGTGAGGCACAAAAATGGCATGCATGGAATTTGAAACAGATAGAGTAATGAAATATGAGTTCATGAATGTGTTATAAACAAAGCATTGAGGATTTTAAGCAAATGTAAAATGACCCTGGTTTTTGGCTACTCATGGATAATCGGTCTTTGATAAATCGACTAAATTTTTAAAGACCATATTTGGATCTTTTCATTAAAAAGGGTAGATTTGGTGATCTGTAGCCAATATAAATTAAATGTTTACACAAACAATTTGAAGAATTTATTGAAATATTCTCTTTAAAAAAAAAACATTTTTGACAGATTTTTGGAAACAGAGAGGATCGAATAGACATTTTTGCATATCCAAATGTGTTTTTGCGATTTAATTTAAGTTAATAGGTGAAAAACACACTCACAACAAATAATACGGCGGGATTACAGACAATTTTCAACGCAGTTTTAATTAAGTAGTAAGGTTCGCTGGTCTTGTGATTATTGCAACAATAAAATAATTTTCCACATAATTAAATGGTTCGCATGGCTTTGGCAAAGACAGGATTAATTTTTAAAAGCGTGTCAAGTAATGTTTGTTCTAGGTTACTGATGTTTGTTTGTCTTGCAAAAAAAATGTACTTGAAGACCGACCCTTGCCCAACCGGGAAACAAACGAAAGAACAAATTTTAGAAATTATCAAGCTTTGCTAGAATTAAAAAAAAAATTCTTGGTTGTAAATATTGAACACGGCTGGTCAATTAAATCAAACTCACAACAAATGAAAACCTAAATATTCTCGGCATGACACCGTACCCCAACTGGTTAATTTCTTGTAAAGACGCTATAGTATTGAACGTATTCAAGATGCAAGCGCGCGGTTAAAAAAATTATTGTGGCAATCTATAATGGCGGAAATTGAGTTGAGCCATTTCATTGTACTTCGCAGTAACCTTCATTATTAAATGTTCGCGTATGGCTGGTCAAGTCATTGTAACACGCTTGTTTTTGTTTCATAATACAGATGAGTTCGATATGTCTGCAAACGGCGACATCTTGAACGAATATAAAATATTTAAATGTCGTGGCTGGTTTCTGAAAGAACAGTATTCCACGGTCGACCTCAGACAAGGGTGGTATTGGAAGAAAAAAACAATTGTTTCATTTTCTAGTTTAAAAAAATGCAAGACTAGAGAGAAATTAAAGACAAATGGTCCATTCGAAGCAAAACTGGTTTCTTCCCTTCAAAAAATAATAAAAATGTGCCTTTTAGCGTCGGGTTTATTCAAAACAATCAAAAGACAACATGAGTGTTTGTAAACTTCTTGAAGCGTAACGACTCCTTGTGAAAAGCTAAGCCAAAAACAAACAGTCGGAAACATTAGCAAGTTCAGTGACAATATAAAAGCAGTTCTCACCTTAATATCTAAATGTACAAAGTCCTGATCGTGCAAATGTTTCACACCTTCTAGAATCTGCCGGAGAAGAAAAACAACTTCCCTTTCGCTTCGACTCGATGCTGGTTCATCCGTGTCGTAAGCTATACAATGACGATGTAAATCTCCGCCGAGAGCGCTGTTGAGTTAACATAAACAGAAGACAATAAACCCTCCTTTGAATCATAAACACGACAAAATTGTCAAACAAGACATGCAGAAGAAAACGTCAACTCACAGTTCTAATATTAGTATGATTTCACTCCGCGTTTCAAACACATCAAACAATGTTATAGTATGAGGATGTTGGTGTGGTAAGTTTGTGGCATCCAACACTTCAACTTCGTGCCAAACTTCTGTCCTACAGTCTTTGCCTTTTCTTCTTTTACGAACAAACTTTGCAGCAAATTCTTTACCCGTCGCCTTTTCTGTACACCGCTTAACAACTGCATACTGCCCTCTGAAAGTGAAAGATCTCTTTCCTTCACACCAACGACAAAACCCTCTTAAATCACACACGAAACCAACTTTACGTACCTTCCGATCTCGTCGAAAATATCGAAGAAATTTTCAATCGGCTCTATGCGTGGCGTACGTGCCATTCTCAAGTGTACCAAAAGCTCTCTGCCTATTGCTTCTCTGTGACTGTGTGTCTATGCTCTTCGTCGCTAGCTTACAAAAAAGAATACCGGTTGATGCTAGAATATTTCGAGCAATGTAGCTGTCACATGTCATATTCACCGCTCGCTATCTTCGGCGCATTTGCTTAATTGATCGACCAATCAAAACTCAGGAATATTATTCCATGCCCGCCTTCCTCTTATTGTCACTTCCGCCCACCGTACACAAGAACACATAAGTGCACAAACGCTGCGCAAACCGTTCGTTTGTTATTTGAATCATACTTCTAAGATGGAATAATTATACCAAAAGAAAAACCTTCGGGCAAAGAATTGGTTTTAAGCGTTTCGTTGAAAGTTACGACATTAAAAGGACTTCAATGTTTTTCTGGCGGAAATTTTAGCTTATAAACATATTTTAACTCTTAACACTCATTTCCCGTCTGTCTTTCGAAGTTCCGATGCTATATTAATAGGAGCAGTTATTTTCGGAATAGACATCAAAAGGGAAAGTGGTCTGTAAAGGATCTACAGTGTTATTTTGCCAGATGCTTCGCGGTGCTTAAATAGTACCTGTCATATGTCACGATAGCCAAAATGACGAGGTACCCGAAGTGAATACATTTCAGATCGAAATATAGCGTGAACATGATTCATATTTGGAGGGATGATTTTTGTTTTAAACTTGCCTCTCTTTGTACACCTTAACAATTATCTTCCGACCAAAAATGGACCTGAAGGGTGTTCGTCGGTGGCCTCGCAAATTCTAATTATCGTGATAAGATCTACTTCTTTCGCCGGTTTTTGGGTCAATCTGCTTGTCAATGGGAAAAGTATGCGAGCAATGTCTTCACTTTCAGGGAGGCTTCCATAACTTCCATTTTTTGAAGATACCCTGTAAACCGGCCCCCTTCCTTGCGATTTTGCCATCCTCGCTGGATGGCAAATGCGAAAGGACTTTGTATATGAAGTGCCTTTCTTTTGATAAAACACCTTGTGCCTTGTGCCTTGACTACGTATACCCGCCGGGATGTCAGAGATTAAATCGGATTCCTCTTTATTTTTTCCCTCTCCAATTATCACGACTTTTTTGAGGACTGAAGACACCTTAGTCACGGCGTACATGCACGTCATGTACTAAAGCCTGCCAAGTCACAGCGCGTCCATGCCAGACGACAAGAACTTTGTATCGTAGGGATCATAGAAAATCGCTATTAAACGTAAACCTCTCAAATCTTTAGGTCCCTGTTGATCTAGAGATAGCGCTAGCATGCGCAGCTGACAGTATTGTAAGCGCGTGGAATAAAGTTTTGTGGCGGTATTGTGGGCGCGCGGAATAAAGTTTTGGCCGCTAAAAGCGAGCAGAATGGGGAGAAGGAGGACTTCGAGTATTTCTCGCGGCTTCGCCGCGTGCCCACGATACCACCAGCTACGCAGGCAAAGGGCGCTTTCCATTTGACAGAACAGACCGGCCAGACCGGGCATTTGGAAGGACTAACTCTACAACGTATTCAAATTAACACACTTCGAGGATGATATATACTCCTCCAGAGCAATGCGAAGGATTATCATGGAAGTGTTCCTTCAAATTGTTGCATTTGCTTTGCAAACTGACGGGTCTGGCCGGCCAGTTCTGACAAAAGGAATGCGCCCTAAGATAGCGCTCTCTACTGCGCTCAAAGGATACCTCACTTTTAGTATCCCTGTGGAGAGAGGATTAACAGTAGTGACACATGTCTGGGACCTGTTTATCGAAAACTCGCAACGCCATTTTGTGTCGTGTCACATCCCACTTGGCTTGCTCAGTTGTCAGAAAACTGAACGTATAAGCCAGTGCGGAGTTCCAAAAAAACACGTGCGCGCGTCGGGATAAAATCAAGCATATATTAAAAATACAAAAGATTTTGAAAGCAAATTTTCTGCAAACAATTTCCATAAGAAGAGACTTGTTTTTATCCCGGCGCGCGCACGTATTTTTTTTTTTTTGAAACTTTGAACTGGCTTATTGCTGAGGTCACAGGTGCAAGTCCTGTCCAAGCCTGAATTTTTCATACTGCTGAGTAACGCTGAGACTTGACGGCAATCCTTGTATCCGAAGTTCAAAGATATATTATCTTTCATAAATACAGCCTCTTAACGATCATTTACCGAAATTAAACTGTTTTTCAGAAAAGAATTTTTTTTAAAAATTGTATCTTAAAATGTATTCGCGTTTTTAGTTAAGAAATAAGTCTGCCACCTGAAATACACCCAAGAAACACTGATCCAAATTAATCGAACCGCATAGTTCGGGAAATATGTCCCCATAAAACTCAAGTAACTCAAGCATCTCAAGCAACCTAAACACCTGAAGCAACCCAAGCACCTGAAGAACCCTAAGCGCCTCAAGTAACCAAGCACCTCAAGTAACCTAAGCACCTGAAGCAATTCAAGCAACCTAAGCACCGCACGAAACCTCGCCACATGTTTAACTTGAGTATACTGTGAATGGGCCAAAGACAACCGTTTACTCCCTTAACATTCAACAACAGATTTTAGTGGCATTGATAAGATAAAAACTCACAACCTGATCCGGGAAACCTTAATTCACTTTGAAAAACTGATAAATAAGCGGAACTTACTTTAGACAAATGATGTAATCGTAAATCATGACAGAAAGTAGACTCAATTCAAACAAAAGAACTACACCAGGTGTTCGATCGCGAATAGCAGTCGCAAAAACTTTCAATCAGGGAGTTGATGAAGTCATCTTCAAATTAATGCAAATGAAGATGCTGATTAAGAGAAACTGGTCACATTTCGATGTTATATTTTGAGAAAATAGGTGGCAAATTCTTAAAATTTCGCCATTCACGCGACAACATAAAATGGCAATAAGTTGATGGCAACAATTGCTGACTGTTTGAACACCGGAGGGCGGAGGAGGGGGGGTGTCACTGGAGTTGGCAAGTGGTTGTCTTACCATTACATTTGGATTTTAAAAAATAAATAAAATAAAACCAACAAATCCCGCCCATTTTCCGACTGCAATTGCCATACTGGCATCCCAGTAAAAAGCAGAGGTAGATGTAACAGTACCAGTTGAAATACTTGGGAGTGGCCCACTTTTCAGTGGACTTATCAATAATTAGATAATTGATTTATAATTATCACTTTACCCACCAACGACAGTTCAAAGTTCATTAATTATTTGAACATAGGTAAATTCTTTGCTCAACATTTTCAAGAAGCGAATCTGGTTGTGTGAGTAAACGGGATGCCCCTTTTCAAACACCCTCGCATTGCTTTCTCTCGTATTAACACAGCTTACAAAACAATTACAACAAATGGCAATTTACAGTTATTCTTGGAACTTTTAATCATTTACACCACTTCTGAAGCATTCATTTTCAGAGGTTAGAATTAACCTTTATTATTTATTGTATATCCTAGACAAAAAGATCTACCTGGGTTAGGAATTGTTGTGGAAATTCATTAAGGCCCAGTAATACGTGCAACATTTTTCGTGCAAGTTGTCGCGCAACAATGTTGCGTTGCAAGTTGAGATGGTAAAAGCGACGTCTACTTTTTGTTTTGCAACACAGAGATTTGTTGAGCAAGAAGGTGGTAATACGCGCAACAAACCATCTCAACTCGCAACGCAACATTGTTGCGAGACAAGTTGCACGAAAAATGTTGCCCGTATTACTGGGCCTTTAGGATGAACCTAAGTTCATCCAAATACACCGTTGCAAGCCTACAAAAAAAGACAAAACAAGCATTAAAGCAACGGAGTCGCACAAAGAAAGCGAAATTATTATCCAGCCAAGATGCGACCATTTTTCTTCTTTTAACAAAATAAGATTAGATTGCAAAATTATTTTCCGAATTTATTTACATGCACGATAATTGCTTTGTTAACTGCCGTTGAAAAATGGCAAGAATTCTCTTTGATCATCAAACACTGATTCCACCGCTCATTGAAAGTTTCACCGTTAAGAACCAGACAAAAAGACACAACACGGAACAAAACATTATGTCTCTAGCCTCTCACTGCAGGTCAAGACCGATCATACCAGCAAAATGGTTCAACTGCTCGACCTATAACAAAAGCTTCGGTTACCCAGGATTTGCTACCTCATTGACAACGGCGGCAATATCCACCCAGCTTGACAAATTCACTGCTATGAAACTTCGCATTTCGGTTAGCGCAGAATATGAATCCATTCAATCCTTATCTATCAATGTCGGTGACAAAGTAATGGAGGTTTACGCTCTTAATGAGCTCTTTAAACCGACTCTTCTAAACCACAGTAAACCCAAATTAATGGCTGAGAAACTGGGCAAATGAAAATTATAGCATTTCATGCAACTCGAGTTGAATTATTCCGACATGGCATTTCACTGCATCGCAAAGGTCTCTGATTCCTCCACAGCAAAGGTAAGTTTTTCCAGAAGTTCTTCGTAAGTGCGATATAAAGGAAGATCCAGTCGATTGAAACAGGTATGGGCCCTAAAAGGAAAACGAGAAAACTTCAAATTGTGAGTAAAACCAGGGCAACGAGGGGTGTTAAAAAAGAGCTGTTTTTTTGGAGCTTTGACCGGTCACCATGTATTGCCAAATATGGAGCCCACCATGAATGCTGCCATGGCAACAGAGAAGTGAATAACCATTACATACCTCATCTTTCATTTCTCTATCACAGCACTATTTACAGTGATATATTGGTATCAATCCGGTTTCTCATAACACTTCAACAATACATTAATCGCGCAAAACAAGACTGAAAGGCTTAGAAATGATAAAGGTGGCAGCGGCGAAAAAATGGCCAATGCAATATAAGCAGGAGCCACATCGCCAAGGAGGGCGCCTTTAAATAAAGTGAAAATTGTTCATATTGTAACGTCCATGAATGATCAACCTAGTGCTTAATCAAATATTGATCAAACGACAGGCAAAGTATCTTGAAGGAGGCAAAATCTCCTTGATTGTGTAAAGTTAAAGAGATCTGAGAGGATTAATGCCCTAATGTACAAAAAAGGATATCTGTGATAGAAATGATACTAGCATATCCTCCCATCTTCCTTTGTTTTTACTATTTGATACAAGGCCTGCATAGAGCTGTAGGTTACAAAGCGTTCCCAATTTTTTCCGTCCTTAGAGGCTGTTTGTCTATTTATTCTTATGGTCTGTTGTGAAAGGTTTAAATATTCTGCTAGCAAGACTGTACGTGAAGAGATATTATGTCAGAGGTACTATAGACCACTTTCATAGATGGCGACCAACTATACGTTCTTTTGTATTTATGCTAATTAGACATGTTACCCTCATTTTGCAACAAAGATTCTTTTAAAATTTGCTCGCCGTAGCGAGGCTAGAAAGGCTTGTTAGTAATAAAACAAAAGAATATTTTATTTGGCCGCCATTATGAAAGAGGTATATTCTATGAAAATGGAAGCGATATGGTTTGACAACGGATGTCCTGAAAAGTAGAGAGGGAGTTGAATATTCCCAAAAGTCTCGGTTTTGATGGGTGTGAAATGTTTTACCAGGAATGCAGCGAGACAAGACAACAAATCAAACCCAATTCGATAAAACCTTCCAAATAATTTATCAAATTGTTCCACTTCCTCCTGTACCATTTCCTCAAAGGCAATTTTTTATTTCGGATAAGGCACTTACGAAGGCGACTTGAAGGAATAAACTTTGAGCGAAATGTTTTTAGAACGTGAGGCGCTCGACGGCGAAAGAGAACAATCTTTTACCAACGAATCTTTCCTTTTGTAGCCTCAGACTTTTATTTTTGAGATTACAAATATTTTTATGCAATGCGCTCATGAAATACACTGTTAAATGCTGCCATTTTCAGTGAATGCCCCGAGATGTTATCGCTGGTCAATTATGGATTCCTCGAAAGTTCATTGGTTGTTCCAAAACAAAGAACATTACTCAATCACAGTTGGGGGATTTGTAGATAATAGTGCTAGCAGTGGAAATTTCGGGGCAAGAATTTACTTAGGAGAGAATATTTATAGGTGACCAGTTAGTATGGGCAACACGCACTTTCCTCGAGAGAGGGTAGGATAAAATGCTTGTCGACGTAATCAACTGAATCCCTAAAACCAAACTTTTGCTCAGATTTTCGAAATTACATTTTACTCACCTTGGAAGTTTACTAAATTCTCCCCATCTCTCAATACAAAACTTTCGTGGTCCCGTGCTACCTCGCAGGGCGGCAAATCCCTCGTATGGAATACTGGATGTCCCAGTGACAAACTGCAAGAACAAAGAAAAAAACAGGGGGGATCGAGTAAAGCGTCAAAAAACACGTTTCCGTGATAAGGAATCAGGGTCTTGTGCCTAAACTAAAAGCATGTTTGAGAAACCGGCAGTTTACGGGAGTGACTGTTTTTTTCCTCGATATAATGTGTACAAACGACGAAAAACACTACGAAGTCCAAATAATGCTTTATTCCAAGTGATTTAAATGCTATAGCTGTCTTGTAATAAAAAACACGAAATCACGCAAAAGTTTAGAAAACAATGTGCATTTGCTATAGACAGTTAATATAGTTAAATCGCAAAAGAAATGTCCTGATTTTTTCCTATTTTCCGCTCATACGGCGGATCCGGCAAATATAAGTATTTCAACGTTGACATTATACACTTTCTCATTATTGCCTTCCGTCTCAGCCGACTGGACCACTAAGAGCCGACAAAGTTGAGTCAATATTGAACAATCAACAGATAATGACGTATCAACGTAAGAACTTAGCCAACATTATATAGCTTTTCAATTGCAGAAGCTCCGTTCCTCACAAGGAACAAAAACAAGGCAAAATTAAAATGGAAAGAAGCTAATAATGAAGGAATTGTATCCTTGTAACATCTGGCTTATCACATTTTTTTTACCAGGTCAACAGGATTGCCTGACCAATGAATATCTGGTTCTGAACGGCCGACGCGAAGTTGCCCATCGATCAATTCTTGTATTTAATTAAACGGAAAATCATATCGGATGTGGGATAAACGGTAATCAATGTTTTTGCTTAGATTTCAATATCGACAGCCTAAATGTTATACTTCTTATGAAATATTAAGCTAAAAAAAATGAACTGTCAGAGAAGAGCCATTGCAATATGGGTTATGCAGTCTACACTCCGGAAATCACTGTCACTTCGATATCTGGGAAGCGAATCCACGAAAAAAAAAACCTTAACCGTCGTTCTAGCCTGCTTGGTATTGCCACGCAAAAGCTGTTGTTTATTAGCAGAGTTGACGAGGCTTTTCTCGTTTTTCGCGCCAGCCAGTCACTCGAGTTATCGATTTCTAAGACCACACTCACTCACCTGTAAAAGTCTTAATCTCTGCTCATTATCAAAAGAACGCACTGCTTTCCAGAACCATCGAATAACTTTATGATTTCCATGGTAACCTAAAGAAAAGACAAGAAAGCAAAGCATAAGGAAACAATATGAGGAGGAAGACTGAGGCGTATTCCAGTGCAAGCTGTAGTCTCTGGGGCCCGTTTCGCGAAAGTCCCGAAAAGCTATTTGTGAACCTGCCAACCGCTTGTTCAGGAAAGCCGATTTTTAAACATGTTTTTAAGGTAACAAAAAGCAAACTGACTGTGACGTTTGACGACTGAAATCCTCCCCGTTGTTGAGATAACGAGGGAATTGTGACACCCGAAAATAACCCGTTAAGTTTCGGGACTTTCGAGAAACGGGCCCCTGGGATTTTAATATTTCACTGATGGCATCCTGGCAGGTGGGGTCCTTGCTTTAGTGTCCACGGCTCCTGTCCTCAGGAGACCGCATGCTCATGTTTATGCATGCAGTGAAAATTAGCGTTAATTAAGGTAGTACGGGGTAATATTGAAGTATGTGGGAGCAGTAAAGCCTGGTTCACAGGTACGACACAAATGCAAACACAAGGGAAGTAAGACACGCAGGCGCAGTTCAAGTACTCTTTCCAGGATGGTGGATGAGAATGAACCTGTGTTTTTTATTTAACCTTGCGTTTACGTTTCCCCGGTTCACATGCATGAAATGCAAATGCAAGCGAATATGTAGACACAAGAAAATGAAAAATTCTTCGTTTCTTGCGTCTACGCTTGCGTTTGTGGTTGCACTTGCGTCGTAAGTGTACGACGGGAAAGACCAGGCCAAAGGGGCAGGTACATTACATTGGCGACGGGGATGGAATGCATAGCATACTGTCGGCATGAAAGCTTCGGTCCTGGGATAAGCTTTATCAATTAACCTGTCTCAAATCCACCTTTAATCGGATTTCGATAGCGTTTCGCTTGCATGGGTTTTGACTAAAAGAGGGCAAATTGTGAAAATTAGTGATAAAAATATCAATGAATAACATTAAAAACAAACATAGTAAATACTCTGGAGGCAGAGAAGCCGAGTGGTTTGGATGGAGTCGAGCTTTGACCGCAAAATGGAGTTACTTCTGGATTATTCTTTTTCAAGACGTTGACAGAAATCTGGGGCTAACAGGAAATGATCAAACAGTCTTCTTTGACATTTGGCAACACGCAAAACTTCAGCTTGACGTTTGGCATTAGCGTGATGCTAAACTTCTCTATAATAACAAAATTATGACCATAATTACGATCGTTTCCAGGACAGGACAGATTCTCTTACCTGAACGATATTCAGTGTTCTTTCGCCAATCGTCTATATCAATATCTGCGGTGCCAGAGATTACGAGTTCCAACTCGCGTGCATCAAACAGATTTATCAAGTTGGGATCCAAAACCTTTACAGAGTTCAGAAATAAAGAAGTTAACGTGAGCAAAAAAAGACAGTAACTATATATAAAGGACTTAAATACTTATAAACACTGAAATACGTAGCGTCTAAGGGCGCTTTCCTTGTGTCAGAACTGGCCGGCCTGACCCGTCCGTTTGCGAAAAAAAAATGCAACAATTTGAAGGAACACTTGCATGATAATCCCTCGCATTCGTCTGAAGGAGTACATATCATCCTCGAAGTGTGTTAATTTGCAAATGCCCGCTCAGGCCGGTTAGTCCTGTCAATGGTAAAAGTCTCAAGATTCCACAGGGAGGGAGATGTAACTACAACATATTGGCGGTAACAAAATGTCCTTGTCCAATCACAAAGAAATGTTCTTATCCCCAATCTTCTGCGATATCGTTGCAGTGTTCCTTTCCTGCGCTTAGCCCCGGCTGCACGTATTCAACACGCGTTTTGATTGGTTAATATAAATATATCTGCGTCTGCTCTGATTGGCCAAAATTATTGCTCGTATGTTTTATTACCTCATTGAATCCTTTTACAATGCTCTCCATCTGCTCAGCTACTCCTCTTTCAACCCTCCATCTCACCATTTGTTCAACATATTCGTTCTTATTTTCCTCTGTGACTTCAATATCCTTGCCACCTGGAATCAGTTCCCTTTCGGTCACCTGAAATAAAGATAAAAAGTAAACAAGGCACCAAAAACAGCAATTTAAGTACAAAAAGGGTACCATTATCTCAGCCCATCATCCTCGATCAAAGCCAGGCGAGTCGGCACTTGCAAGCGGAGTTCACTTCTGAAACGCAACATGTGGAGGAGTCCTCTAAGCTCAAAATGGTTACCTTTGTTGAAACCAGCAATAATCAAGGCTCACTGAGGTGAGTTCAATTCCTGTTTAGCGGCCGAGCAAAAACGAAGAACAGTCGAACCCCAAGGCACGTGGAATACGAGTAATAAGTCTGCAATCTTATTACAGCTTTGCTTTGGAAATTGCAATACCAAACTGATCTCGAGGTATAATAGAGTGATAATTACATGAGATCGAGGCTGGCCAGCCAGCCAGCCAATCCAAAATGGCGTCCAAATGTTGAAATCATCGATAACCGAGGGACATAACGAGGTAATGACATGATTAGGATGCGTTCTCTTTTATCGAACGCAATTACAAGCAACAACAACCAGCAAAACATTTGTATCCTTACTTGTCCGAAGATCTCTTCACTGACAGTAAAAGACAGATCTAACGCTCCTGTTATGTCATTTTCCGTCATCCATGTCATGCTCTGATGAAAGAGCGAGTCCATCGCTTCAACATCACTCAGGTCGCACGGACTAAAATAATATCAAAAGAACGCAGTTGAAAGAGGAATAACTGAACATTCTCTCACTAAACACAGCTTAGGAAAAAACTTCGTACACCGCGAGACCAAAACCTCGAACCAAACACAAACATGAACCTCATGAAATAAGCAACACTGAAATCTTGACAGACTGAGAAGTGCGTTGCTTCAAAAAGACGCAATACACGCGCAACGTTTCAATGAATCTACCAACATTTTAAAGGTGAAAAGATCGTTTGGACCCAATTTGCTCTTTTTCGCTGGGCACAAGTAACCTACCTATGAGAAAAAGGCAAAATCAAATGACGTAAGATCAAATTGAACGTTGCTATTGCTGTTTTATGAGAAGGAAAACTGGATTACAGGGAGAAACACCTCCAGGCTAAGGACTAGTTTTGTTAAAAAAAAAGTTAAAGAAAAGCTAAGGACTAGTTTTTGTTAGAAGCATCTCGCGACTAAGCAGTGGAATTTAACATGGCACAAAATCCTGAACACGACACATAATGATACCGAAGCTATTTACCTTCTGAGCAGAGCTTTGTAAAACGGACGCGTGAAAAACGCGTCCAGTAAATGCTGATGTATAATCACGAGTCCAATGATTCGCCCACAGAAGCGGAACCTAAAAAGCAGAGCATAACCTATAAACTGGATAGATAATAGCGTTTATACGAGAAAATAATCTCTGGTTTACATACACCGTGTCTTCTGTAAGACATGAAATTCTTTTTCAAACGTCTCGATATCTCGAGCCTCGTTCACGTCTTATTTGCTACCAATGCCTCGCTTTCGGGTTGGTTGTCCTGACGAATTGCCAGTGGCATCTAACAGGCAATTCGACACGAATTATGACGAAAAAACGACCTTTAGGTGCTGAATAAAAAGAAGAGGCTTAGGTGGAATGTCAAATCACTCTTGCTCACCATTCATGAGCATTGTCCACATACAGAGACACCGGACTGACTTGCACCGTATAAGTGTCATTTGCAGAGTATTCAAACAGGCCATAATAAGGGTTGAACACTTGGCGCGATAACAGGAAAAAGAACTCCCTCGCGGGTCCACCATAATCCAATCTAGAAGGAAATAACGGTGTTAGTCTGAGAATCTAAATAGAAGACAGGCAGATTCAGTGGCAGTTTGATACCAATGGAAAGTCAATGAAAATTAGCCGCAGTTATCCTACCGGCATGGTCCCACAGGCTTCTACCCTACCCTCCACAGCGAGCGTTTTCCCCGCATATTCTCCATACAATTCCGCATGAGCAAGGAATTATCAAGTGTAGCCGGCCGATGGTAAACTCCAACACCTACTTTGTTGTATTGGCCGGCTACTCAACTGAACTATTGGCTTGCCGATGTAAAAGCCTGTCCCTCCATATTCATTTACCTTATCCTTTTCAAACACAACCGTCTAAAAAACTCAGCGCACGCCACGCTCGACTTTGTCTGGGTAAATCGTATTCTGATCATTCAATATTTCGCTATCAGGTACAAAAAGAACAAAGATGTAGAATAAGGATGCAAGATATACTCTTCCGTTTGTACAGATCACCACTCTGAGGAACACGGTTGCAGAATATTCTGTCTATTGACTCCCGAGCCCGTGTATCAGCTTTTTTAGGGCGGGAGGAGTTATGAAACAAAGGAGATAAAAAGGTTTTATTTTCTTCCCCTTTCCCCACTTTCCCCTTTTCCGTTCCACTTTTTAACATTTTCCATTTGCCCTTTCCCATTTCGCCTATAAACCCAAGGTTCCGTTCAACTTACCCTTCTTCTCCAGTGAATTGTATTTCCAAGCGGTTCCTTTGCAATGCTCTAGCAGGTTCCTTCATGATTTGGTCATAAGCGTCTTCTAATATATGATCTCTTCTAACACTCAACCTGCGAGAATAATGTGAAGATAGGATTTGATAATAATTATGTACCGTGGTTTATCATGTTTAATTTATAGTTTATTATCTGTGATTGTTTGTAACCTGGCAGTCACAGCCCCTTAGGAATGAAGAGAAGAATTTCGATTTGAGTTTGATGAAAAGCAAACAGGTCAAGGGACATCTTATTTCCCACAAGACGACTTACTTAATCTTGTTAGGTCCTTGTCCATAACCCTTGTGGTACAGCTGGCGATGAAATGAGCGAACTTTGGCCTCAAAGTCACGCTTGTACGGAGCAGGACTGGAACTGGAGCTTGACTCAGCCATCGCGCCTGTTTGGGCAAAAGTATACGAACACATTAATACAGGAAACAGAACAAAACCAAAGAAATTTGCCCGCATTTCTGTTGGACATAAAAAGAACCCACTCACGATTCCAAAATTTCCGCTACTGTGGTCTAGCCAAAGTATACTCTCCCGCAAAAGTGGCCCACTTGGCGGTGACTTCTCAAAAATATTTGTATGACCACCAAACCGGAAACAGTTACGAGTCAAACAGAACTTGATCGAATTCTGGTTTCATTCACCGGTTTTGGCAAATTTTAAGAAAAACAAAAGAGACAAAGCTGTTCTGTTAACTCCTATACTGTCAAGAGTGACTGCGTTTCATTCTACAAGCAATCAGCAATCAATCAGAACACTTTTTGAAGGAAATACCTACCTTTGAGAGCAAGTTCGGCCGCACTGGTTCTCGACCGCGTTCCGGTAGGAGCCTGGCTACGAGTTGGCGATGCTGGCAATGAATTCGGTTCTTCCGTTTCTGTGTGAACGACTGATGGAACATACGACATGATGCTCTCCTCTAACACACTGGATCGAGAATAATTAGAAACACTAATAAACAAAGACTCAGTGCAGATCTTGGGAAAAAACACATCAATCAGAGAATTAAACCTGACAGTTGTGTCAGTCGATTGAGTGTTTTAAATAATCTGAAGAGTGCTTCGGTGTTGCCATAAGTGACATCACGATTTGTGATTAGCTTAAAAATCTTGCGACTCACTCTCAGCCAATCAGAAGTAAAGCTCTCTCTACACGTTCTAGAATAGTTTTAAAACAAATGTTAGACCGTGCAGCATGAAAATGAAGATGTCTTCAACATTTTATGTCAAATTAACAAATAGATTCCATGTTGCCTTGCTTCCGTTCAGTAACAGATCACAGATGAAGTCAAAATGTGGTAAAACAAAAACGCCTCGTGTGTCACTGATGTTGTCCTTATTATTTTGACGTTTTCTGTGATCTACTTCTGAACTTGTTGATGACGCCAGCTATACCTGAGAACCAATCAAAATGCGTGCATTACTGAGCTTATTCGTAAAGTCATTCTTATGATAATACTAACTCATGTAGCCCTGATGTAAAACCCAAAACTAAAAGTGCATTGCAAGCATGCCTCTTCTGTTTTTTTTTTTTTATGTGGGCTGCGTGTATTCGCTTTGCGCCATAACCAAAGACATAAAGCTCACGATCTACAGATCTCACTCCTGCTGAGTTACCGCTTTTTCAGACTGCCTAGATTTCGAACAACTCCTATCGCCAAGTATTAGAGCAGTTTTCAAACGACTGTCGAAAGTATCACGCGATTGTACT
The DNA here is from genome assembly GCF_036669935.1 of Montipora foliosa. Classification (NCBI taxonomy): domain Eukaryota; kingdom Metazoa; phylum Cnidaria; class Anthozoa; order Scleractinia; family Acroporidae; genus Montipora; species Montipora foliosa. Next base: position 2,882,856 of record NC_090876.1, read on the forward strand.
TGCTACGATTAGTGATTGGTTAAAATCTCCCGCCAGTTTATCAACCACAGAGAAGGAAAACCAAAACCAATCGCGACTTGCACGCGCGATTTTTTTCCCGCGCTTTGAGCAAGTTACACGCAATTGCTACGAATTTGGATTGGTTCATTGCGCTGTTTGTACCTGCTGTGATTGGTCGAAGTAATTACTCAATTGAAAACCGCCCTATCACCTCAGCCAATCAATGTGCAATGTGTCTGATTACATCACAGATGCATGAATCAACTTTTGAATTGACGCGGGAAATAACGATTCCAAAGAAAACAGTTCTGAAATACTACCTAATTACACCTTGGTTTTAGATTCTTGGCACTGCATTCAAAACCGATATAATAAAAGCTTTGTTATTACCTTAACAGCATTATGAAATCCAAGTTGTTGGATAGTCTCCCCAGTGCTCTCTCGCCTTCTGCTTGAACACGTCTGACATTAGCCCTGAGGGGAGCGTTAACAGAGAATAAAACAATTGTCGAGTTCTCTTTAGAAAAGTTGATACACTGACCAATAAACGGCATTTTTGATTTCAGAACTGCAGAGTATATGAAATGAAAGCCAAAAACAAAACTCACAATAGACCAGCTACTAGCTGAACTATAAATTGACATTATGAACCACAGTATATAATTATTATCAATCCAACCTTCATTCTTAGTTTGAGTGCGATCATATATCAGAAGACGCTTATGACCAAATTTCTCAGGCGTCTTTACAACTGCTTTAAGTTGTTCAACTAAAAGCGATGGCCTTCTTTCATTTATAACGCACTTACTTTAGTGCTGGGCTTCTTGAGTAAGGCTGGTACTTGTTCTTCAGCAGAGTGTCGATGTTTTGTTGGGACAGATATCCTACAATTTGCTGATTGTAAGCTACGAAAAAATAAAATAAAAACCAGTAGTATTGTTACCTTCCCTTGAGAAAAATGTCAAACAACAGTTACCAAAAGATACCTTGAAAAACGTTATTCCAATTCTTTTATATGTGAAAATATCAGCGCTTAAATAAATTATTTGAGAAGAAATATGAAGCATATGACCTAAAAAACAAAACCTCATTCGATAGTCATGGTAAACAAAAACGTGATTATTGCATTATAACTCACTGAAGCCTTCAACTTACTCAGAGGCGTTGCATTCGGAAGACTGCTTGTCCGAGTCGGAGCTCTTGGGGGTGGAGGCCTTGGCGGAGGAATAACTGAACGGTGAGGCTGCTAAATAAGAACAACAGCTTTAACTTGAGTCTGTCTTACATCAAAGTCCGTAAAACGGCGTCAATTTTTGATATACAGGGAAACTTGAGAACTGCATCCTTTAGCCTACGTGTAGCCCTGCTCTCCAGGGGCGTAGCCAGGGAGGGCCCTGGGGTGCCCGTGACCCCCCCCCTCCCTTTTGTGACAGTCAACAACATAATAAAAACCATAACTGTGAGACTAGAATGTAACATCGATCTCAGACGTCCGTGGACAAGGGTCTTTTCTTCAGCCCACTTCACGGAACCGTTGATTTCAGTCCGCGGTTAAAAAATTCTGATCACGTGATAGCATTTCTTGTGGCTCTGCGGTTTCGAAAAAAACTGATCTCGTGACGCTATTTTCTGTTGCTCTAGCACTACCCACAGAGAAAAGCGCGAAACGAAGTTGACCGCGAGTAAAACCGGCCGAAGCTATAACGGGTAACCAGGTAAAGCCTTGTCCTGGAAATAAGAAGCGAGTGGAGACTCTTCTTCAGGTTTTTTTTTTCTCGGCCGTGGGAAGAATGAAGGATTAGCGCCATGTGATCGTTATTTTCGAAACCTCAAAAATGTTATCACGTGATCAGATTTTTTTAACTGCAGACTGAAATCAACGGTCCGTGAAGCGGGCTGAAGAAGAGCCCTTGTCCACGGACGCCTGAGATCGATAGTATGCGGCTGTTTTGTAGGCTTGCATGTCATACCTCAGTGTCCGTGCGGCTCCTTGGTCTGGAAAGCGTTTCCTCGATGGGAAGTCGAGGATCGATGAAAGTTGTTGTTCTTGACGTGTGATCAATAAAATAAAGCTACAGAACAGAAAAGAAGCAAAGAGCATTACAAATTTCATGCCATAATAAACTATTTTAATTGAATATAGAAATTAAGCTCTCGATTGTCTTGATTATCTCTTTCAACCCTCGGGAATTGGTTTCAAACCGACGCGTTACATTCTTAGCCAACTTTCTCAAACGAATTTTCCCGCGCTTCGCTGAGGCTGATGGAAAACATTTACTCTGCGTTGATTTGCTTAATTAATTCGGCTTGGGATGAAGTTTTACTACCCCGCTTCGAACAAGAGCCAGCAATTCAACGGTTTACAACGAAGTTATAAACATAAACGTACCCTTCCGGATTGATCGACTTTTTTATCCCATCCAGGTGGCATATCCATTTGAGGATCAGCGAATTGATTCAGAAACCGGACAAGCTCCACTTGATGACGATAACTAGAAAGAGGAAAGACTTGTTCCAGAAATGTTCTGACCTCTTTTGAAAATACCACCTCGTCTAACGTGTGTGGTGCAGAGGCAGCACTGAGAAAGTGAAGAAACCCAAATGGGAACCAGTTGACGAGAAGCCCACAATCAGGGCTCCTGCATGGTTGACTGTTTGGCAATGACAAGGACAGCATCAACGGAAACATCAGTCAAACTATCGTAATATTGCACCATTGCAAGTATTTCGCGATTATACCGTCCGCCGTCCGTTCGCGGTGGATTTAAGTTCACTTCTTTGAGGGTTGTATGGGAGGCGCGGTGGCCTCATGGTTAGAGTGCTCGACTCCGGATCGAGTGGTCCGGGTTCGGGTCCTGGCTGGGGACATTGTGTTGTGTTCTTGGGCAAGACACTTTACTCTCACGGTGCCTCTCTCCACCCGGGTGTATAAATGGGTATCGGTGAAATGCTGGGGATAACCCTGCGTTGGACTAGCATCCCATCCAGGGGAGAGTAGAAATATTCCTAGTCGCTTCATGCTAATGAAACCGGAGATAAGCGCCGGCCTGATGGGCCTTCTGGCTCGTAAGCAGAGACTTTTTTGTAGGGTTGTGGGATACAACGACATAATGAGATTCATATTAATTGCTGTCACAAAGTGACCCTTGAAAAGATTCAAGATCCCAGGGCCCGAATTTTTCCCTTTTTTAGACGTACAAGTTGCTGAAACTTCTTCTGAGATGCGCTGTACTTGGTTGCAATAATTAAATTAGACAAAAGAACGAATTTCTATCCCTAAAATTTCATGCGTTTTGACGTCACAATTCTGCTATTCCAAGTCTCCTTACTACAGCGGTTTTTTACCCCACCAGACGCGAAAATTCGGAGTTTTAAAAGGTTAAAAAAAACTGAAGGAAATTTGTCTAATTGCTTTTATCTCAGAAAACCATGATGTTTCAGTTGAATAAATAAAGAAAATCCGTCATATACACTTAAACTGATTAAGGCACTAGACAGGAGTTGGGTGTTTAACATGTAACTTTTTAAGCTACATTCATAATTCTCTAAACAAGAGTGGTATCAAAGTACGTTTGATTCAACCTGGCCTGGATTGCTCGAAGCATGGTTAGCGCTAACAAGCGTTAAATACCATGGAAACTTACAGTTTTTGATACCTCTTAACTAACGGTTAGCGCTAACCAGGCTTCAAGCAAAGCAACCGGCCCGGCCCCTGGCTGCGTTGTGAACCTTGAACTTCGATAAAACTGTTACAGCTCATTTATACACCTCGATGGTCGGTCAACAAAATTACCGTTCAAACTGACTTGGTTCGCTTCTAATCTTGGATACTATCAGTTTCAACATCTGGCTCTGGAAATAGTACTGGCCAGCAACCTTGTGAAAACAAAAATGAGGAAAAAAGATCAGTGACCAATTCGAAGAATTTCTCTTTACATCGGCGACTCGAAGCAAACAAATTGAGAGTTCCAGGGAATACACAAACGAAAGAAGAAGAATCAAGGAGAAAAAGGAGGAGAAGGAGCAGCTTACAGCCTACGAGGCCAAGTATGGAAACTCATAGTTTGAATGAGCTTAGTAACCTTAAGAAACCCAGCTGCGAGGATGCAACCAGTTATTGATTTACAAAGCGTCTGA
>NC_090876.1:2896992-2911992 GCF_036669935.1 Montipora foliosa
TGAACATGTAAATTAAAAACTGCTGTAAATTGGAGGTTTGGTCCCAGAAATACCCAAGAGCTTCCATTTTTGGCAGCCAGCAACTAGATGGAAATGGCTCCCATGGCTAATTCAGGCAATGCAGCCACGAGCACCCACCCTGAATGGGATGGTGCAGGCAACCATCAAATCAGTGGAAAGAGAAAGGAAGAGGATAAATGCTAACAAACAAAGCCAAAATACCAAGGTTTACACAAAGGCTCAAAAATTATTGTAACAGTTGATCCTTGTTGTCAACTCCTTTTATGTGCGTTTAACTTGAGTTCATTTTTACAAGTATTAATCTAAACTTCTGCAAAAAGAAGTTTCTTTAAGGCACAGGCACACATTGACAAACATCAATAATGTCAGGGATCCAAATTACTGTACATACAGTGGAGCCCCGTTAATACTGTCATCAACGGGCCTAAAAAAATTGGCCATATTACCGGCGTAGAGTGAAATTCATGACTAAAGGACCGTCATGACAAATATCACATTTGCACTTCCAGAAAAACTTTTCTCTTTAATAAACAACCAGAATTATGTATGTACAGTAATTATATAAAATACTTGAAACTTTGCTTAGTGGGTAAAACGCTTAAAATTGTTAAGCATACTGTACGTTGTGAGTCTAAAATCAAAACAAGAACACACCCAGCTTAGTGTGCTTGAACTAAAAAACGGAAGCCGCCGTAATTACCTAACCGAAAGACTTTAGTACCAATCATGTTTTTTTTTAAATGAAAGCACAAGGACCTAATCCCTTCGCAACTTGCCTTACTGGATGTTACAGTAGTGTCAAGATCATCTTTGTAATGAAAACAGGGAGGAGTGTTGCTGATAGTACTTTGTAAAGTAAATCGGTTGTTCAATTACAGTGATAAATAACAAAGGTGAATGAAATTGACATGTCACAGGCATTTGGGTTTTCTTAATTTAGTGTGAGTGGCCGCATTGACGGGGTGAAGTTACATATTACCAAGGTCGACGTAAGGGGGGGGGGGAGTCCACTGTACCTGATATTGAGAATTCCAATAGAGTTTCCTCTGACACCAGTGATCCAAGCCTTGGTCGGCCATGAGGAGATGCAAGCTGCAAAGAAGTTCAACCAAACAAACAAACAGATACTGTAATGTTATGTTATATTTTCAAAAGCCTACTTACAGTAGCAAGAAGTGCTCTCTAGAATATGATAAGGCCATCACTTATTTAATATTAGAGAGGAAAATTCTTGTGTACATGCAAATAAAGGATGCCAGGGATATTATATTATTATTGGTAGTGTTTCCTGATTTTTCTTAAAGGAACAAGCAGTGATGTGACAAAACTTCATCAATTTTTGAAAGAACTCCCTCAAAGCGAAAGATGGTCAAAATTGAGAACAACTTGAAGGCCCACCTTCAAGTTCAACCGACAGGCATTGCATGCCATGGAACAAATTATTTTCATTTATCAAAATTCCATCAAAGATAAAATTCAACCAATCAGACCACTACGATAAGCAATGCAAATTTCCATAACAAAAACAAATGGTCGGTACAAGGTGGGCCTTTAAGAAGTTGCTAAGTAAGCCTTCAAAAATTCCAGGGTTGAGCAGGGCTCAAATCCAGAGAGCAAAGTTCCAGATTCAGATCCCATTATAAAGCCCAGATTTTCCAGTCTTCCTTTGCAACCGGTTAAGTTACCTCCCAACTGTGAAAATCGTTCTCACTTAGAGAGCCCCCATATAAAGGCAAAGTCATTTTAAATATTTAACGTTGGTACTTCCTTCAGCTACGAGGCTGGTATCAATGGAAGCCGACAGTGTGCCCGCTCTTTGCCCTTCTCCCTTTCCTACAGGTATTTAAATCTATACATGTAGCTACACAGATGAGAGGAAAGTTGAAACAGACAGCTACACGGATCAGAGGAAAGTCGAAACAGTCATTGAAGTCACTGAGGATTGAACTGAGGACCCCTTACTCCTACAGCTGTACACTAACCTAGCTATACCTGCTCTAAAAAATCCATATACCTGTTACCTGCTATTGTTTTTATATAACAATAACACAAGTGAGCAAATAAAATTAATGCTTAGTCAAAAGGTTATTTGTATTGAAAAAAAAGGTAACATAGGGACACTAGAAACCAGAATTAACTGACTTGCGATGTTTATCATTAATTTAGCACTCTCAGTCCTGAGAATCAGACTGCTTCAGGGCTGAATGGGTTCAGTCAAATTATGGTGGTAATTACCTCAGCATATGGATTGTAAATGTATAAAGTGGGACTTATTGCCCTCACAGAACCAGACTTGCCATTGATGTACTTGAAAATACACTTGTTTTCAACTATGAAATAAAAAAGCTGTTGGTATCCACTTTTAGATAAGATCAAACAAGAAGCAAGCATTTGTCATATTTTGATCACCATTACACTTAAAACCCTTTTACTTTGACTTACTCTTGTGCTAGTATCTGATCAATACACAAGACCCTAACTCCTGAAAAATTGCTTCTCATTGTAACTTTGTGGAAAATTAATAAGTTTTGTTCTCGTTTTACTGCAGATTGACAAGAACCCCACCCAGCGAGCAGAGCCTCCTTTTGTCTCTTTCTTTACTGAGGAGGAGAAAAGGAGGCTCGGCCTGGGGAATCGCGTCAACTCTTTGAAGCCGCCGCAGCCCAAACTTCTGGACTAGTCAATCTTGTTTTCTCTCGTCAAAACCATTTTTCTGGTGCAAGCATCCGTTTAGAAATAAAACCGTTGGTTACAATTGAGCCTGCTGTACCAAGAAAAACCAAGATGGCGGCGAGATCCGACGTATTAGGCTTGGGTTCGAGACAGCATCCTGGCAACATGTAGCGCATACTCAATAAAGATCTTACTCGATTCCTGCAGAGTCTTTCACAAAAACGCCAAAATCGAGCAAGCCAGCTCTGCCAGCAGGGTGCAAGAACCCCAATCATAAAATCTGATAAATGATTCAAGGGTCCTGCAGGTGATTAGCTAAAAAACAGCTTATTAGCAGTGCATTCATGTACAAAAATTAATACTCTATAATACTCTACTCTGACCTTCTCCAAAAGTAACATCTCTGTTAATGGCCCATTTGATAGCTCCTCTTCTCGCCCCTGTGATCCCCCTCTGTTTGCAGTCCAAGTAGTTTGACAATGACGTTGGACCATCTGCAAGCAAATTATTCTACACACTGTAAAGAATAACATTATTAAAACTGTAGTACTAAATAACTGGAGAGATGTAAATATTGATCATTTACCCAATGTTTGTCTCAAAACAGACAAAGACAGGTGGCACAAAAAGAGAGAAGGGAAGGAAGAGCCATGGAAACAGTCTGAGGGGAAAGGCAGTGAATTGTTGTGGACTGTTATAATCTACCTTGTAATAATGTGAGACCAGTGTCCTGTTCAAGGCATACCCAGAAACATATGAGTCTCACACAGTGACTTGCAAATATTAAACTTCTTACATGTAGATCTACAATGCTACATTGTGCAATAAGATGCACCCTAAACTTTCGAAGACTATTGTGACAAGTAAGCAAAATGAAAATTTCCCCTAAATACCCTGTTTTAAAACACTGTAACCTAGAAATACAGGAAATTTTGTTGACCATGTTTGCTGTACTTACAACAATTTGCTTCCAAAAGTTACTAATTACGATGAAGTACAACACAACACATCAAACTACTTTGATGATGGCCTGTTCTTAATGAAATCAAAGAAGCTTGCATCTGTACGAGGACCGAACAAACAAAATTTTAATAATTTGGGCCAACCATCAAACTTGTTTAACTGCTACAGTATCAACTCGCTCATACTGTAAAAAAAGATGAAGTCAAAAGCACTACTTACCATCTTCACAGCTTAAGGTACTACTCATATCAAAGCATGTGATTTTATCCTTAACTTAGAACTCTTAGGGTGCCTTACTGATAAATGCAGTAATAACAGAAGCACAAAAAATACACACGGGTAATTTGTACTGCGAAAGAAGACCAAAGGAGTGGCATCAAGAAAACTTCAAAGAATGTTACCTTAAGCGCCTGAGCGAAGTCTTTGTGAAAGACAGGAGGCAATAATTATTATTAATTCTAAATATTATTCAGAAACTAATGAACAAAAATTAGTTTCAAGTACATAGTTCTTAATTTTTGGTGACCTTAAATTTGCCTACCTCGATCAATGGTAAATAATTTGTAAATACTCTCATCAAGAATATAATCCATATTTCTGCTCTGAATTTTTCACTGTTTTGGTGCATAGCAACATGTAACAATGCAAACAATAAAACAAAGAGGAATTATTTTTAAAGACAAAAAGCTACAACAACCAAAATCCCTTTTTCACTTCCAACTGCTGTGTACATCAATTTAAATTTATTAATATTGTCTTTTACAGCAGCAATCTAGCTAAATCAAATAAAGGTTCATGAAAAGAATATTTAAGAAACAGAGTGCTAAGAACTGAATGTATTAAAAATTCTCTGCATGGGTAAAAACCACATCAATTTCTCCTGATTTTGTTAACAAAGACAACAATTCCCTCTGCACTTATTTAAACCACAAAATCTATAACACATAAGGGGTGTGTGCACATAAATGCTTCCCTTGTTTGAAATTATAAAAGAAGTTACAGGATTAAAAAATCTTAAAAATTTTAAAGTATTTTAATTCTATTTTATAGGGAAAAAAGAAAATGCCAAGTGAAGGCACTCCTATAACAATAATTACTATCAATGGCAATTCCATTTGGCCAAAGATAGTACAGTATTCAAAAAAGTATTTGTTTATAACTTTTCACTTTATTTAAAGTTTAATAACATGTGGTGTTACTTTTAAAATTCACAGACCTATTTCGATAATTACAGAACAGAATGAATTCTTTTAAAATGACAATTTTCGATTCAACCTGAACCATTAAGATTTAATAAGTCCTGTAGAGGCATATGGTTCCCCAAAGAAACAAAGCAATTTACATTTACACAAAATTAATGTATTAACAAACACATGACCCATTGAGCAATGAATAGAATGATAAACATGTCAAAAAGCCAAAACACGTACTGGACCAAAAAGAAGCCAACCAAGCCACTTGCCTTCTTTACGGTTATGGCAAAGCTAAAAGTGAACAATAATTTGCAAACAGAGTGCAATTTTACTCACAGAGGTGTCAGTGACAACAATGCACACAAGGATAAAGAACTTACTTCCCTTTAGCCTGTAATCTTTCCAAACTTTAAGAATAGAAATTAAGGACACATCAAGTTTCTGTGTGATTCTTCAAATAGTCATTGTACCTTAACTTTACAAGCATTTGTTGCACTTCTTGCAACTTAGATGCTTATTGAGGCTCAAATCTTTTGGTAAAACTTCTAAATTGAAGCTATCTCTTATGTACACCAGATGTGCACATGAAATGTTGTGAGCAATAAATTATCTTTGTTCTCGGTGCACATAAAGTTGACAAGTTTTTCAATTCGGTATAATGAAAGACAGAACTTTAAAAAACTTAAAAGGCCAGCAGTAGCCTGCAAAACCTTTGAACGTATGAACAAAGAGATTATGCTCACTTTTACCGAAGGTGTTGAAACCACTTTACTTTCTTTGAAATTCTTTTAGTCACACATTTGAACAAATAAAAAAACCATTTTGTTTATTAAAAAGCACTTGGGAAGGAAAGAAGGCAGGTAAAGCAGTTTGGTAATTAGCACCGTGACAGCGAAAAAAAAATCAAACGAAGCTATTGTCCACGAGAAATGCCTTGTCACTTTCAAAACACCCTTATCATTTACATCCAAATATTAATGTTACGGTTCTTGTGATAAAATCAAAGATCGGTCATTCATTGCATAGCGTGTCAAATACTGCATGCGAGCAGTATCGGAAAAAAAACTGCGTTACAAAGAATCTTGCAAAGTACAGAACTCCTTATCAAGACACGTACGTCAAAAAGCTCTTAATAAGACATGTGCTACATACGGAGACAAAACTCCATCTTGATCTCAGTTGCATCCAAAATAGTCTTAAAACTTTTTAACGGAACACTTTCAAATATTCTAATATCTCCCACATAAAGAATTTGTCGTTCCTCTCAGATATAGATATTAAACTTCCTGCAGTGTCGACACCGAGATAAACTATAACACGAGGAAAATACCGCCATGCTAATTAAAGATATTTCAGTGAAGAAATTTGAAGAGAGCCAACCATTTGGAACCAGATTCTCCCAACTGCAGTGTAATATAACAGCTAAACTTGCCTTATATCATCACTTGGATACCCGTATCACACTTAAATAAATCCGGAGACTTGTCATTTCGGGTGCAACATATAGTCGTGAAAACAGCGGATTATAACGTAAAACGTGATCGATATCATAAGAATGTCTCATCAAATGCTGATGAAGTGGCGTTCATGTAAAGTTAAATGTTTAATGGTCAGAAAATGTATGGCTTATTTTCTAACCGCTACACAGTTAAATATTTTCACAAGACGCTCAGCACATTTTCAATATTTGCCAATGTGCAATAAACTGTCACGGCCCTTTTACAAAGAAACTCGCATAATATATACATATAGCGTGCGAGCTCTCCTTTCATAGTTTATTCAAATGCAATTGAATTTCATCGAATGTTGAAGAGACATCCAAACCAAAAACATTAAGATGTCAAATCTTATCGACATGAACATAATCTTCTATTTATGACACTGTTAAAATAATTCCCAGTACCATAACACTCGGTACACCCCGAAATAAACCAAAATATCACAAGGTTTTAATCGCTCGGTGTTCTCTGCCAAAACGAGTTTGCGACAGAAAAATACTCCCGAGACTTGAAGATCAGTTTTGACCTGGATTTAACATGTTCAAGTGAGAATTGTCAACCCTGAAACAAAAGTTTCACACCGATACATTCGGATGTTTATGACCTTAATTAAGCGCAAAGAAAACAGTTGCCAATTCGTATAAACATTTCGATGCTGTAGCGATGGATTGTTTTGCAGCAAGTCGCCGCAACAAATAGGACTCAGACACCTACCTAAATCAAAAAGACCTATCCAGTCATTCGCTCCACACTGTTCTCTGATATCCCAGTAAACAGTTACACTGTCTCCAACAGAAATCCTCGTCTTGCTTAGTTTGAGCATCGAAAAACCAGGTCTGCGATCGTCCTCTGGTTGTCGGTCGTCCAGAAGACAATCTTCGCTAACTGCCCGTCGAATTTCGCTGCGTCGACGGTAATTTAGAAGTTTAATATCGTTTGCAGGCATTTTATGCCTTGTCTGTGACCAAAGTGTTCACAGATCAGGCAAATCATTCCGCCAAGGCACTGCAAATACACACTCATTTGACACTCTCAAGAACTGTTCAGAATCTCAAGTTGATCACATCCACATTGCGCGCGCATTTATAGCAACCGGAAATGAAACGTTACCGTGCTACAACGCATTTCCGCATTAAACGCAACGTGAATTATCATTGTCCTATACTATTTTCTTTCGACTTCAGGGGTAAGTCAACGACATCTCTCTATTTAACTAAAATCATATCAAAAAGGCCTTCAGGATATAATATCTCTGGTGATAAAGGAATGCATTTATTGCTTAAAAAAAAAACCGGAAATGTGCTGAAGCCACGCGCATCGACAAGTGGGATAAGTATATGTACCCATAAAAAAGTTTATCATAAAATTATCGGCCGACAAAAACGTGCTTACGCTGAAGGAAATTTCATTTTCATTTAAGAGAATTTTGTTCCGTAATTTGTGTTTTCTAATCGGCGACACTCGTGCGCGCGGCATCTATCTCTGAAGACTAATTTTTTGCCATTCGTGTACCACATTTACCCATCCGACCTGTCATACTACGTACTATCAGTGTGCAAAAGTTCATTTGAATGTTAGCCGTACCAGTAATTTAACACAGCGATGTTCACGTCACGTCGCAAAGGACTTTTTCGTTACGCGGCGCAAGCAATTTTTCCGCGCTTCGCTTCCCCTCCCAGTCTTCCGGTTTAAATTACATTTGAAATGCGGGTTTTAGACAAAACAGAGGAAGACGTGATCCTCTCACTTACCGATTTAAGCAAGATCACGTCTCCTTTATGACCCACACTTCACATATACATATATATATATATGTTTATTTCATTCATTGAGTCCGTTCAGTGGTCACGTGAGACCAACATGGCCCAGTTGGTAGAAAATTGCACCAACATCGGAGAGGTCATGGGTTCAAACCCCGTTGAAGCAACTTGAAATTTTATTATTAAAACGTAGAAAAGTCCATTTTTATGTCAGATTCAAGGTATTTGTCAACCTGTGATCAGGCGTTCTTTTTCTTCAGAGAGGACGCGGAAAATAAAGAAAAGAACGCCTAATCGCAGGTTAGGTCTTTGCAAGTTCTTTGAAGTGATTTTGAAAAAGAGGAAACATTAAAGCACACAACAGGCCGCGCGAAGCGACCTGTCTTAGCCACGAGGAACATAACAATACCCCTAAGGGTACAAATATGTGGCCAGTGATTTTAGAATCTATCCAAAGAAAATTGGAAGTGACATATCGCCTGGCTCTTCCCGCCGGCTTACATCCATTGTTTCAAAAGAGCTCTATGCAAGCGACCGTGCAGAAAGCGTCTTCCTGCGGTTCGCTCTTGCAAGTACCCGCACAAATATCGTTCTCGTGTTGTGATGTTCACGTGGACTTGGTGAGTGGTTTTAAACTGAAGGTGGAGAAAAAGGAAAAGGACAATGAAATTGAAACTTGAAGAAGCTTGAAGAGGATGGGGGCGGTGAAGGTTTTATGACCAAGAATAACTTGGCAAAAATTCATTGTCCAAGGAAGCCTTGCTCTCAAATAGCACTTCTGGGACAGTAAAGAGATCCACAGAGGAGGCACTCGACAATGACAACACGTTCACGTTACTTTTCATGTTGCATAATTTATTTGTTCACATTGATTATGAAAACGCGATACGGGAGGTATGCAAGATTCCTTCAGCCTCCTTTTTCAAACAGAGTCCAAATGCGAAGTGCTTCTTATGAAAAATTGTCTTCATCAATATGAAAGTAAAACTAATTACTGAAACAAACCCTTCAAACTTGGACACGTTTTGCAAAAAAAGCTTCAGTAACCATCAAAAGAATGAAAGATACTTGTAAGCCAGCTGACAAAACAAAAAGACCGAGAAGAGTCCTCGTTTTGACGCTCGCTTGCATATTTTTTAGCAATTTTCTTCGCTACCCACAATTTTAACGCCTGAAACAGGCTATAAATTAGTTCTAATTGCAAGCGTCAACTTTCTTATAACTTAAAAAAAATTCTCACAATTCACCACATTTGCTCTGATGTAGACCAAAGTAACACTATTTCCTGCTAACCACCGGGGCAATTTTCCGACAAGACTATACTGACAGCGACAGGCCATTCAACTTTCCCCATTTTCATTCCCCCTCCATATCCTCCTCCTCCTACCAGCCCCCCCCCCCCCCCCCATCCCAAGAAAAAATAGAATCCTTGGTACTTGGTATTGGAACTATTAGGGTGCTTTCCTTTTGTCAGAACTGCAATCTTGGACAAATTAGAGGGAAAATGGAGACCACTCCTTCCTCCTCCCCCCAAAATAAGGGAAGAGAAAATGGCGCGTTTTGGCCTTCATCCTTGATTTAGGGGGAGGGAGGCATTTCTGTTCAATTCTATTATGTCCAAGATTGTGGCCGGTTACACCCGCCGGTTTGCAAAGAAAATGCAACAATTTGAAGGAACACTTGCATAATAATCTCTCGCATTCTGTTAATTTATAGGGCCACAAATTTATCAGTAGCCTTCAGCTTACTGTCACGTGTTACCCTATTCAAATAAAGTCTATTATTATTATTATTATTATTATTATTATTATTATTATTATTATTATTATTATTATTATTATTATTATTATTATTATTATTATTATTATTATTATTATTATTAATTTGAAGGCGTTGTTACTTGTAGAGTCCTTCCAAATGCCCGGTCTGGCCAGTCAGTTCTGTCAGATGGAAAGCGTCCTAAGAAAAGGCCTGGAGGGAATTTCAAATAGGGTTTCTTGATTGTAATACAGCGTCAATAACGTATGTCAGTTTCTACTCAAAACTGGCTGGGCGAAGGTGATAAAGATGGTCAGGCATAATATAAGTGATATCATCCCAAGGATGGCGGTACAATCCCATCTTGAGACGCTTTTGATCCAAATAATGGCCTAAAGAAGCAACCAAAAGCAAAATTATTTTTGTGCCACAAAAGGCCTTAGTGCATTACTCGAAGGGAATCTGTCAGAGAAATTTTCAAAAATGAGCAAAGGAGAATCGGTTAACACCGCCATCAACACGAAAACTGGCTTACCGATGAAGCCAATCGATCGCCCCAAGACGAACAATCCATTCAGCGCTCCGATCTCAACAAACTCGTCTGCTTCCTCTCTGAAATGAAGGTGACACGAGGTTCAGACGCCAAACGTGACCGTGTTTTGAATATTTCAAACAATAGAAAGTTGACATGACTAGCTGAACCTTTCAGTTACTGGTTTTCCGATAAAGTGTAATTAAAAATGCAGTTTAGGACGGTGCCTGCCTACTAATTCCAAGGTATTTTTGCGCGGTTTATGAGCATGAGGAAAAAGAAGATCTTAACAAGTGTTATTGAAATCGAAAAAGAAAATTAGGGCAACCACGCATTTTTCAAAGATAATTTATCAACAATATAAAAAGATTTAAAGTACTAAGCAATGTATGGCGTTCTTTTCCAAATTGAAGCTTAATTATCTCTGAAAACTGCAAGGTTACCCCCAATTTTCTTTTTACATGCCAAAAGCACTTGCTATGTTCTGCTTTCTCCGCATAGTTTTGAACTGCGCAAAAATATCCCTGTATCAGTAAGCACCACCCATAGGAAACCCAAATATTTCGAGGTGCGCAAAACGTATGCTCAATAACAACAGTAGGCGCAGTCCTTAAGGCTTGACTGGTCCCGTCCAGGGGCAAATTTAAGACAGAGCAAGTCACCAGGGACTGAACTCTTAACGGTTTGCGAATAAGCATGTGGGTTAGTGGGTATTTTAACGTCCTGCACTAAGATATTGCAGATTCTTTGTAAGACGGAGCCGTCAGTTAATCGTTCTTGTCCGAGACGACCACATGGTCTGACAAAATGCAATAAGCGGCATCATACAAGGCATTCCGATGCTCTACCGATTGAGCTAACCGGACGCGGGTCGCCAAAAAGACGGTGAAAGTTATATGCGTTATATATGCCCGCCACAGCTGACCGCGCGGCCTTTCGCTTGGTTAGAACCACTTGGGTTTGTGCCAACAGCTTGTTGCTGAGGGAGTGTTATGCTACCAATGCCATATTTCTGCTACAAACTGCGAAATCAGTAATCATGATAACACTAATAATAGTAATAGAACAATGCTTGCAATGACGAAGTTATTGTTTACCTGGTGAAAGCTCCACAGTGACGGAGAAGATCCACAAATGCAGCTCCGATGCATCCATCAACATTCAGTATAAGGTTTGGTTTCTGTTAAGGAAATTGAAAATTTAACCCCAGATTTGCCCCCAGGGCTTTCCGGAATATTTTCCCGGAAAGATTAATATGCACCGATTTTGAGTTTCAATTACATTCTAGACGCGGCATTTCTTTGCGGAAGGATCATAACGTTCCATGATTCTTTCCGTGGTTTAGTTTGTTTAAAGTCATCCTCCACAGATATAATTTAAAACTCAAAAGCTAACATTTATTTTTATACTGAAATAACCGAAGAAAGCACAGACTTGTTCCAAGTTGCGAAGCGACAAATGAGTTACCAAATTCGAGAGGCCCTTTTAACTAAACCCGATAACGTAAACCGAGAACAAGGTCAATTAGCTTGAATAAAGTTAACGTTTCTATCAAGCGTATCACGGATAACATAAGAATTCGAATTCTCTTACGCACAACCGGTTTGTCCCCAATCGTCCCTCAAATCAACGTCTAACCTTTGAAATTTTATGGTCACATCAAGAGGAGCAAAAAAGGTCTGTGAAAAATATGTCACGAAAGGATGGTTGCTGAAAAAGAAACATGGGTGCACAACGAAAACGATTTGCACAACGTGCAATGTGCAATGCAATGTGCACAACGCACAACGTGCAATGTGCACAACGATTTGAAAGATGGACAACATTGCTAACTGATGAAAGCTCGGCGTTAACTCCCTTAGTCAAGCCACCCAAACCGTGATCCTACGATGAAATTAACACGTTTAGATCATCCCACGCAGATATGAACAGAAGTAACGAAATTAAAGCCTGAAAAATTCAGCCTTGAAAGGGATTAGAACACACGACTTCCGCGATACCAGTGCAAAGCTAGACCAATTACGCCTGAATAGACCAATTCGGCTAACTCAATGTTGTACCCAATTCAAATCTTTTGGGAATAAAACGTTTTGTTCCAAGTATTTCCATCTCATTTAAATGTGAATGCTTCATTGTCATGCAAATTCAACACACAAAGAATCTTAACCCCGAGAGATTTGAATTGGGTACAACAATGAGTTAGCCGAATTGGTCTATTAAGAGCGTGTGGATAAAAAGAGAGACTTATCAATGTAAGAAGTCATCGGTTCAAATGCTGTTCTCGGGCTTTCCTTTCGTTACTGCCAAAGATAACAGACATAGCTGCATAGATGCTTCTTTCTGCTGTTCACACACGTCTTTCATTTATTAAGTCTCTGCATGCCTATCCACATCCCGTAAAGGTTTAAAACAAACTCACAAGATGACCAGCTGTATAATCCTGCTATTTAAGTTAAACGCTGAGTGTGAAATTGAGCCGTTCAGGTTCATAACTGCATTGCTAAAAATCATGATGAGCCTCTTTTCGCAGTTGAAATGTATGTCTTCAATATTCATAGCAGAAAGTAACTTGTCCCGCGTACCTTGGATGTGGTGATCTTCTCGATTTCAATGGCATAATTCAAGACTGTCGTGACTGGAAAATTCTTTTTCACGAAGTCCTTTAACAAGACAACTCGCATGTCTGGATTGTTGACCTTAAGAGTGAAAAAAAGAAAGAAATGTTACAAGATAGGGGTGGGATAAGGTGTTGAAGTGAGGTTCCGGTTGGATTTTGGCCACAAGTTTACTATGAATGCTATAAAAAAACGTGCAAAAAGGGGAAATCCTGTACACTAACTCGAGGTGTCCACCTTATTTTAAGATCCTCACCCGACACTATGAAAACCTGTCACGTCAACATAAAAAAGATACCTCCATTGAAGATGACGCACTGAGGTAAACATTTAGTAAAACTTTAAATTGGGTTAAAATCTGCTCAGTTGCGTTACCTTGGCGTTTGCATGGCGAGCAGTGTTGGAGGACCTTTTTAGCGTTCACTCCTCCTTTTGGCCTCGTGTGCAGTACCTGCGGGTTCTCGGATCAGCGGTTAATGGCCAGGCATTATGAGTGCGCACGAGCATGTGCTCGTAGTTATATTTTTATTGTGTTGTTTGCGTTGTCTGAGCGTTGCCCCTTCCACTCCTTCATATTTATTTCCTTGCACATTTTACTTCTCTATTTTCTTTCAACTTCTACTTATTTCTTTATTCCACTATAAGCCATTATTTCGGTTCAACGGGTGCATAGTTTGGGGAGAAAGTTGTGAGAATGGAGGGGTGTTTATATACTTTCCTGGCTGGTTCCGCCACGTGAGCACCCAGACTCTATTTGTGACGAAGTAAATAAAGGAAAATGACGCCAAACTGAGTGAAGTGCTCTTCATTATTAATGTACTTAAACCAGTAATAATTTATTGTCTTTATTATAGAGGCTTAACGTTCTGAAAACGGTGGTTGGAATTCGGTCAGGTTAGCCAACTGAATTAGGTGTGTGCCCAGAGAGCATTGACTATAACACTGCGTGATGGAAAAAAAAACTGATCATAAAAAAAAAATGAACGTCTTTCTCGTCAGGGAACTCACAGATTTCACTCGATGACCAATTCCCATGATCAGCTGTCCCTTCTTTCTCATTTCATTTACAAATTCCATCGGTAGCTGTCCGCTGTCTAAACCCTGGGAAAACATTCGAGCAGCTGCGTCTAATGCTCCACCGAATCTGTCACCCTAAAACAAATGAGCAAATAAATCAGTGCTATCAACCCGGGTGGGGGTCTAACATCTGTTAGCTAAGCCTGTAACCTACAATTCGCTAACTTAACACTTGGAGGAATGGAAAGTCATCGTTTACTCATTAGAATTGATCAGGCGGTACTAATTTTACTTTCTCGTAGCGCCGTGGCATGAGGCCACTCCACGGAACGTAGACTGCTGCCAGTCCGTCTTATGTCAGTCAAGCTGCGCACTTTTGTCACACACCTTAGAGACACGGCTAAGGAAGGCATGGTTTCTTTCGATTGCGTGACAAAACACGATTCACACATAAGCGCGCGCCTGGACTACCCAAAGAAACTTCTGGAGGTCTACACGGCAGGCTGCGGATCTCTTGCGTGCTGTGGTAATGATAATCGCTTTACTGATGTCCCAAGCTTATAAAGCCGAGCACGAGTGTTCTACTAACTCGAGACACTACAAATCAACTCAATGCACACCAAATCAAAGTTTATTTAGGCGAGTTCTCTCACTACTGAAACAACCGTGCTTCTTCAAGGTGTAGATAGTATTCATTAAAGGACGTGCTATGTTGTGTGAGACAGTGGGTGCCACAAAGAAAGTGTTTAAGTTCTGTCTTATGCATATGTTTCTCTTGTTATACTTACGATGGTAAGAAGACCGGACACTAGAGAAGATATCAGATCCTTTCCAGCTCTGGCTGTCACGATAGTGTTATGCGCTCCTGAAACAGCTGTGCGTGACACCAGAAAAGAAGCGTGACAATCGTGAACAAGACTTGTATTAGATGAAAGCGCACGCAAACCATCGAGACTTACCCGGTCCGTG
>NC_090876.1:2916992-2929492 GCF_036669935.1 Montipora foliosa
TTTCGCGAAATCAAATTATAACCTGTAGCGAAGCAAGTTGCGAGTTCAGGAAGCGGACTGTTATTTATTTATTTATTTATTTATTTATTTATTTAAAACATAATTACCGCGATTCCATTTCTATTCTGTAAATTACCTTCCAGGGCGATAAAGCTTTGAAGCCAAAATGTTATCTAACATGCCTCCGGTGTTTCCAATCTTAAAACAACCTGGCTTAATACCACCAACCTGCAAAAATACACAGGCATGACGTGAAACTCAGCTGATAAAATTGATAAATCATTTAATTTTAAACCTACAGTAAAAAACGTACTAAGACAGGAAAATATTGATTTTACTTTCCTTTACGCAGTTAGCTTTTTAGCATTGTACTCTTTATCAGGTTGTACAATGATTCATTTTGTTTAAAAGCCGGTGATTTTTTATATGGAGTTCCCTATAATCTTTTTTTAAATCGTCCTCATGGTTTACTCGTATTCTTTATTTATTACCTATCTATTAGACAACACTATACCCAATCAAATCTATAAGCATTGGATAGTAATCAATAAATTTTCATAGTGAAATCGAGACTGTGTGGCCCAGTGCACGTGGTTAGGGTTCTTGCCTTGAGATCCGGGAATCCCGGATTCAAGACACGTTCTGACAACTCGTTGAATTTGTTCCTGGTAGTCCCTGGTTCGACTTCTCAGCTGCACTTGTAAATAGCCAACTGGTTTGCCTCCGGCCAGTTGGGGTTCTTAACAGTTGTTGTTGAATGTTCTGTTCTGTTGTGATTGCGATTCATTGGCCCTGAAAAGCCCCTATGGCGAGTGGTCAGTTAAGTATGTATTGTATTGTATCATTTGAAAATAATGTCAACAGCGTGTAAAAATACTGTGTTTAAATAAGATTAGAAGCATTTTCTCTTCAACGTTTGATATTATAGCGGGGTTCAAGAGAGTGTTTTAAATTCAGCGGGACTAAAGTACCATCAACATTTAAACTGGCCCTTTCGAATCGACAGCCGTAATAGCTTTTTCGCACGGCGTTAGTGAGCTTGAAACGGTCTTTTAGAAAGGTCAAGATAACAGGAAAGGAATGCGAAAAGTGTACGAGTTAGAACCAACCGTTGCAGGCCCAATGATGGTCACTCCATGTTCTTTGGCCTTCTTGTTAAGTTGCCGTGTTTTTGCTTCTGGTATTCCTTCTGCAATGATGGCAATTGTGCGAATCTGCCGGCAGAGCAACAGATAATATCTCAATAAGACATAATTTGTAAAGAGACTTGAAGCTGAAGATCTCTTAAAAGCGTCCGTGAAAACACGCTAATTTCAATGTTTCTGAAAAATCTGCCGACAAAAACTATAGATTTACGTTAGAAAAAGCTATTTTGGAAAGCGTTGTCCATGAGCCGCGGCGCATGATGAGATTGACAGGTGCTTTGCATGTTTGGTTATCACCCCTACGTCGGCCATCCAACGTGAGCTCCTTCGATTTGTCATTCAGCATTTGTACATACAGCCATTACCGTTTACAACTGGCGTCTGTACGTGTTTAGAGGATGATTGAGAGCCAGCTACGGCTTGAACAAATTTGCGCATCGGTTTGCGTTACTCATCTGACAAGGTGCGCGCTGTCGGTAAAATCGAACTTCTCCTGAGTTCTGTAGCAGGGTCAACTGAGAGAATGGCTACTCGGTCCAACCCACTCCTCGCCCTCTTCCATGTGCTGGACGGGATGCAAGTCCATCGCAGCGTCACCACCCACCTCACCCACCAGTATTTAAGCCCTGGCTGAAGACTGGCTGAAGTGTGAGGAGCAAAATGATAAAGAAAAACAACGGAATGACAGAGCACGTCTCAAACTTCCAAACTGAAGCAAGAATATTCTGAGCACTAAATGCAACCGCAGGACTACGCAAGCTTTAGACAAGATTTTAATTTGGATTTCCCACTCATTGAGAAAATTATAGTATTTAAATAGTTCTCCGACCTTTTGGCCTCGTCATCAGTAGAAGTTACTTTTGTTCTTCCGAGGAAAATGGCAGAGTCAAAGTTTGGTGCTAAGAAATTACGTATAAAACGCGTCTTTCTTTGAAATTCATTGAAAAGATCAAGCTTGAGGTAGAGAGTACGTGTTGCTTCAGAGCTTACTTGGGGAAACTGCATTGCCTCTAAAGTTGCATCATAAGCTGAGCGAAGAGAAGCAAAGTTGATCAAGACATCAGCATCAGGGTGCTTATTCATCGCCTCAGCCATTTCCTTGTACACTGCACGTGCAAAAAAAAATAATAATAATGAAGTGATTTAAATACATTGTTTATTGACGTACCAATTAATAGACCTTTTTACAGTTATGTGCTTCGTTACCTGGCCTTTAAATGAAAGTGAGGCTGGAGTTGATCTTGTTATGATACACACAAGGCCTCAGTTGTTCAAACGATGGATAGCGCTATCCACCGGATAAATCACTATCCGGTGGATAACTCAATTGGTTTTGCTAGTGTTTATCCGCTGGATAGTGATTTATCCGGTGGATAGCGCTATCCACCATTCGAACAACTGGGGCCAGTTGTAAACCGCGCACCGGTGGCTCAGTTGGTTGAGCTGTCACGCGGGAGGTCGTGAGTTCAACTCCGGCCGGACCAACCCTCAGGCTGTCACGCGGGAGGTCGTGAGTTCAACTCCGGCCGGACCAACCCTCAGGGTCTTTACATAACTGAGGAGAAAGTGCTGCCTTTGGAACTACATCTGCAAACGGTTAGACTTTCAAGTCTTCTCGGATAAGGACGATAAGCCGAAGGTCTCGTCTCACAGCCCTTGTTCATTAACTCTGTGGGACGTAAAAGATCCCACACACTATTCGAAAAGAGTAGGGCACGGAGTTCCCGGTCTGACCAGCATGTGGTCGGTTTGGCAGGATTAGCTTGAAGGGCTTCTGTGTCAGGTTACACCTTCCTGCTTTTCCTAGGTTAGTGATGTTCTCACGCTAATTAGTTGGAACAACTAGTTGGAATTTACATAAGAAAAGTAGTGAGGTTTTCATCACAACCAGGTCAACTAGCCTCACTTTCATTCATAGACCAGGTTACTCAGCACACAATTGTACAAAGGTCTATTGGCAAATCCGTTTTAATAGGATAATAATAATAGTAATAATAATAATAATAATAATAATAATTAGTACTGGAGAAATCGCTGAGAATACTAGAAATCACATTGAATGATGAAATGATATATGAAATGGATCATACATGAACTGCGGATATGAAATCAAGTGAAGCTATGATCCTCGCAGTTATGAACGCAATTGCGTACTTGAAAAATTCAGGACTTCAACGGGGTTTGAACCCGTGACCTTGCAATACCGGTGCGACGCTCTAACCAATTGAGCTATGAAGCCACTGACATTGGGAGCTGGTCATTTGTGGGTTCTAATGTTCCCGTGAGGGTATCGCGAGGTCACGGGTTCAAACCCCGTTGAAGTCCTGAATTTTTCAGGCTTTTCTTTGCAATTGAAAAAATTGCGTTCATAACTGCGAGGATCATAGCTTCACTTGATTAGAAATCACATTATATATTTGATTTCGGCAGGTATATTTTGCAGGTTGCAGGTTGAAATTCAATTATAAACCGCTGACACTTACAAGAAAGGTAAAGCGATAGACTAACCGTGAATAGCTAACTTTAGGCCTTAAAACTTTTCTTTACGCCTAATTAGGCCTAAGGTTAGCTATTCATGTAACAGTCACGGTAAGTCTATCACTTTACCTTTCTTTTTTCCAGTTATAATTAAATTTCAACCTGCAACCAGCAAAATATACCTGCCGATTTGATTTTTTGAAAAAAAAGTAAAAACAGGAAAACCAAGAGAAAATCCACTCAGAGAAGAGTAGAAAACCAAACAATTCATACTATTGACGCCAAGTCCAGGAATCAAACCAAGAATTTGCAGGTAGGAAACGCTATCTCCGCAATGCCAACTCTACTCTCCTCAACATTATTACAAATTATGCGATTTAAATCAATGTTGAAACAATAGCTGAAATGGATCTTCAGTGGCATCTGTGCATAGGTAGTGTAGCAAGTATCCATTTACAAACCTGGAATCATGATTTCTTGGTGTCCATAATAAAATTTTTGGCGGTGATTTCCACTGCAATAAAAGCATGACCAAAAATTACCATATTCCTTATGAAGTACACACCTTAGCAGATATGTAGTAAATCTAAACGAATTCACTTTAGCCTGACATTTTTAAGACTTTGCACTGTAAGGTTACAGTATGTGTAGAAAAGCAAATAGCACAGGACTGGATTCTCTCATGGTTGGACTTGATCAGTTTGGAATGGAGTAGTATCTTTCACAAACAAGGTATTTTTCCTGCAATAGTTAGTATTATCAACCTTCTTAATGATCCATAAAAGAAAAACGAAAAAATTATGTAATGAATGGACATCTGATTTATATTTTCCTTTATTTGCATAAACGCTTTTGTATAATATTTGGGGTGCAGGCTATAGACAAAAGAGAGAAATGATCGCCACACTTATCCTGACAATTTAAGCAATTGTCAAGTGAAGTTATATGAATGCAATTTTAGCAATTACGAAGAGAAGGCTGAGACATTCAGGACTTCAGTGGGGTTTGAGCCCGTGACCTTCATATATCATTTCATTTTAGATTTAATCATCACAGGAACATTAGAACCCACAAATGACCACAATGGCTTCATAGCTCAGTTGGTTACAGCATTGCACCAGTAACGAGAGGTCACGGGTTCAAACCCTGTTGAAGTCCTGAATTTTTCAGGCTTCTCTATTGACCGAATGCATAAATGGCAGCCAAAAATGTATTTTTTTGTTTATGCACTAATGAGACTCACTACCCTCACTCTCAAGCAACATTTCTTTTGTATTTTGTACATGCAAACGAGGCTAGTGAGGCTAATTAGCACATAAACAAAAGAACATTTTTTTGACCGCCATTTATGCATTTGGTCTATGCAATTGCTAAAATTGCATTCATAACTGCAAGGATCATAACTTCACTTCATTTCATATCTGCAGTTCAATATATGATTCACTCCATAAATCATTTCATTGGTTTAAGCAATTGTCTCTGATAAACACCTGAAATATTCAGGTGGATCCTGCGGGAGTCGAACCCATGACCTCTGTGATGCTGGTGCAATGCTCTGCCAACTGAGCTACAATGTATGAAGGCACACAGTTGGGAGCAGGTCAATTTGTTGGGCTCATGTCTTCCTCTGCAAGGACTCAATGAAAGAACTGTATATAGGTGAAAATATATTTCGTTTATTCCATTTAACTGTGACAACATTTTGAATTACAAAAAATAAAGAATAGACCTGAATTCTCAATGTTCTCAAAGTTCAACAAACTCAATGAAACATACCTGAAGGGATACACCATAGCAGCCACAGATGGTCGCTTTCTCTCACACACGTAATCAAAATCCAACATACCCTAACAAGCAAAAGCCATGCAGGCGAAACATTTACAGTGTACAGTCAAACTATGTCGCACATGATCAGTACCCACAGACTGAAATGAACATTCAAATTCCTCTCTGGAGCTTCCAAGATTTGAATGGAATCTTTAAGATTTTTCTGAAAGTTGCTGTGAAAAATGCACAAAAATGCACTGTTTATTTTGTAATAAAATGAAAGCTCATAGTTTTAACTATTTTTCATATATCAAAGAAATATCCATGGGAATTTAGAATCTCGAGAGCAAAGTTCAAAAATGGTATACAGATTTGAATACTTAACAAAAATTTCAAAACTACTAGATAGTCACATGTGGCATACCTTGACTGTAAGGATGATAACATTTTACAGTCTAACTATTAATTATTTTTAGTTGTTTTGAAATTTGAAGTGAGTGTTCAAATCTGCATGCCAGTTTTGAACATTAACTCTCAAGATTCTGAATTCCCATGGATATTTCCTTGATATATCAGAAATAGTTTGCTATGAACTTTTGTTTTAGTATAAAATAAGCAGTTTTTGGAAAGTATTTCAAGTGTTCGATGAATTTTGTTTAGTTACTGTGCAATTTTTGTAGCAACTTTCAGAAAAAACTTCAAGATGCCATTCAAATATCAGAAGCCCTGAAGAGGAATTTGAATGTTTCAGTCTTGCGGATACTGGTCACGCGTGACATAGCTTGACTGTAAAAGTCAATAGAAGGACAGCAGTATAACAGTTTCTTGCTTTAACTGAACTGCAAAACGCAGATCAGTTAGCACAGTTGGTTGAGAATGAGACTATTTGGTGGGAGGTTGCAAGTTCACACTTTAGCTGGACAAACACCTTGGGTCTTTAGATAACTGGAGACAATGCGCTGCTTTTCTAATTTTCTACTTCTGATAGACTGTGTTTCAAATTAACTGACAAGCTGTCGATCAATACACTTGCTGTAAATCATACTTTTAATATCTTCAATACAGATTGCAAATGGCTGCATAGGTTGAAAAACCATTAGAGTATTTGCCACTTGACTAAAGTGCTCGCTAAAATGCCTTGCATCATCACAACTACACGTATTATTACTACTATCGATATTGAATACATAAACTGGAGGTTTTCTCTGAAAAATGTACAAAATATAACAGAGCAAAGACCATTTGCAACCATCTACACCTGTAGCAAGATATTTGAAGCCCTCGGACCACATTTTTCATTGAAAGAAAAACATAATTACAGCAACAATATTACAAGAGAATTAATCATGAGAAGAATTCTCTTTTGATCATAGAATAAGATTAATTTTGCTTTGTGATTATTACTCCCTACCTGCACAGCTCTTGCTTGAACGCCCCAAATGATTGACCTTGTCTCAGTTGTAAATAAAGGCCCATTTCGTCTACTTGATGCATTACGACATTGTTCTGGTGATGGCTTTTCATCCGGTGTTTTCTCAGAATTCTCTGACATGTACACTGTGCTGTTTTTGCTGTGAGTGGCTGAACCCTGAACATAGAAAAGGATGAGATGAAGCACTGAATGAACAAATAAGGAAGAGATTAAGGGAGAGCAGGTCGCACCTGCGGGATTGGTAGCAAGGAACTTACCAACAACAATAATTATAATTATTACAATGACAAGCTATAGCATTAGTCCTTTAAACCTAACAAAGTACAGTCGAACCTGTATATAACGGACCTGTATTAAGTGGCCACCCTCTATTAAGCGACCAGTTTTCAAAGTCCCAATTTCTCGCTCATACACCTCTATTAAGCGGCCAAGGCCACACTGTAGCAGTCCTATGCTTGTCCTTCTTTCCCTGTATTAAGCCGACACCCTTGAACAGAAACTCATTTTATGCATATTTAATTATTTAAAATGCAATGTATTTTGTTCATGATCACTATAAACAAAAGTTTCAAATGCCGAAATGCCAGATGTACGTGTTCGACTTTGTTAAGTCGCCATAATTCTTAGTCTATTTCTTTTAATGACTTGTACGGTGTTATTGTGTATTGTGTTCCTTTTAATTAGCAACATTTCTGTTAATTAAATAACTGCAGATTGAATGTAACAACTATGATATGAAGGAATGAGATGTTTTGTGATGAACTGCAAGTCATGGAAAAACAGCACTGTGAACCATAGAAGAGTAAAGGACAATTTAATGCACACTACTTTTACACTGACAACTTTAACTCTTTCAGCCCCACGGGGTTCCCCATTGACAGGTAAAATCGTCTGGCGTTAGACAGAGTAAAATCTATAAGTGGCACTATTGGGAGTGAAAGGGTTAATGGGGACAGCTGTTGTTAAATTGACATCAGACCATGCCCAGAGAGTATTTTTGTGATCCTGTGTTAAGCGGCCACCTGTATTAAGCAGCCAGTTTCTCAAGTCCCGAGGGTGGCCGTTATATACAGGTTCGACTGTAATGTGTTCCTTAGTTTTGCTTTTATTTCTCCATGACAATAATAATAGTATAGGATTTGACTCTGTTTTTGGACTTTTATTATTCTTATTCTTCTTCTTCTTCTTCTTCTTCTTCTTCTTCTTCTTCTTCTTCTTCTTCTTCTTCTTCTTCTTCTTCTTCTTATTATTATTATTATTATTTATTCATGAATTTAATTTTTTTATTTGGGGGGGGGGGAGGGGGGGGCTTGCAGTGTGGCTGAACATGCATAACAGTTCTTTGTCTCCTAGAAGGCAGCTCAAGTAGGATTCCAACTCAGACCTCCTCATTCAAAGGCATTTGCGATGACCACTAAACATGACAGAGTAACCATCATAGAAACTTGTAAAGCATCTGTTTACTGGTTTCGATTGGAGTCCATGCTGTTAACAACACTTTTAAATATGAACAACAGTTACTATTCTACGATCACACTTAACCATATGTTTGGGTCACTTAAGACTACAGAAGTGAATTGGATATTGACCAAGATAATTATTGTAACAAAAATCATTGAAATCCTGTGAATTTTAAATGCAATCGACTAAGATTCCTTTGAACAAAGTGTTGTGCATAGCCTCTTGTTATTGTTTAAATTGCCAGTTCTCAACCCTCCACCATAAACTTTCATAGCCTTGCATTTTTTTACTGCCTTAAAATAAAAATAGATTTTCCCTTTCTACACCAACCCTCAACCCCCTTAACAACTGTGCTGTGTAGTATGGAATCATCCAAGGCCACCAATTGTTCATAATACATGAACATAATTAATTTTATTCAATGGGATCAGCTAAGTTACATTGAGTACCTTATCCTGAGCTTTGAAAAACATGTTCGCAGCAGCATTTGAGTCAAATCCAACTTGTTTGGGCACTTGTCTCTTTTCAAGAGCCATGCCAACAATAGCCGTCATGTGTGTCTCTGTTCCAAAGACATACATGGGAAGCCCTAAACTGGAACCTATGGGAATTAACAATCCCAATTAAAACCAACCTAACTACAGAAAAGCTCAGAAGAGACCAACCTAAATGCAGAGAGTAACTCACACTGCTAACAACCCTTTCATGCGGGTCTTAGAGAGTGAATCACCATGAGCACAGAGATTGGGCCAAAAGCATCTACATGTACATGTAAAATGCACCTGTAGAAGCTCTACCCTAACCCTATGGTGTACAAAATTATCACCTCATATAAAGCACAGCACAACAACCAGACATCATAGCTAGGAGTCAATTTGGATGAGGGAGGAAACCAGACTACCCAGAAAAAAATGCTTGAGACTTTAGATCCACTCAAACTCGGCCCACTTATAATTGTGGAGGTGGGGCCACTGTGGAGGTGGGGTATTTCAAGAGCTTTTAACCCCACCCCAAAAGGCTCAACTTCAGAGGACAAACAGGAACTAGTGTTCTTTTTTGGGGAAGTCATACATTTATTCATAAATGTACAAACCTTATTAAGAAATGCACATAACCTATATGGCATAGTACATTACATGCATGATTTCAAATAAAAAGATGAGTGCTGCATTGGTCATTGGTCCAATTCTTTCCTCACTTCAACTTACAACCTGTAGCTCTTCTTCGTCAAATCACATTTCTAATTATTGATGAGGAATCCAGTAAATCAAATAACTAGAGCATTGGTCACTTGAAAAAGGAAAATCATTTGGTGGTATTAAATTGTACCCTGAGGAAACTCAAACTGACGATCACCGGATCATTTTTTGCCTCCATGTAATTTGATTGATCTTTAGATTGCATCAATAATCTCTGACGGGCAAAAATTCATAATACATCTAAGCCATAAAATTGGACTGGACTTCGACACTAAATTTCAAGCTCTTGCTATTAGCTTCAGTCCTTGGCATTCTTCTACAGTATGACTGAAACTTATCACAGAATTCAATGGGATCCATTTAAATATTACACCCTTTCGGCACAAAAGAAAATGGGGATATGACAACTTTCTGGTTCACAACAAATTCTTGTTGTATTTCGAGTTTTTCCTTATTACCTATTTCCCTCATGACTCGCAGGCCCTCCTGATAATTTGGTCCACCTCTTCTGACAAAGATAGACACCTTGTGTTCCAACAGCTTCTTCTGGTATTCCTGTAAAGCTTTCACTATTCCCTGCAAAAAGAAATATTTCTGGGTTTGTGCTTGATTTTGTATATAAAATTCCAGGAGTATTCAAGGAGTTTTCAAGAACCAGAGATTGAGTTTTCAAGGAGTGTTTGTAAGAAGAGTTCTATGTCATACATTTACATCCATCATGTTTCAGTGTTTTCTTTGCTGAAAAAGCCTGGACCTTAATATATTCTTTCCCACGTCCTGCGAGTTAAATGCATGCACAGGTATTTTAATTTTTGCATTTAATTTTTCCCCAATGGTCAAGGTTAGCCTCAATTTTTGAACTCTCTCTTTAACTTAGCATGATGCAATCTCAACAATTTTCACCCAAGCAAATATTCATGGAGTTTTCAAGCAGTTTCCCACCAAATCCCTTTTTTCAAGGGCTTTTCAAGTGCCCTTGAAGTCCAAAATTAAATTCCAGGGCTTTTCAAGGACTTCAAGGAGTAGCACAAGCCCTGTATCTATATGTAAGCATGTGAGAGAGACCATTAAATTGTTTCAGAGTACTGTCATCATTTTATCTTATCAGTAGATTTACCTTAAACGTTGCAGAAACATTGGTAAAGTTGGCAATACCACCACCAATGATAAGGACCTTCCCTGTAAATAATGTTATAACACATTAAATAACCATTCTTATTATATGGCTTGTGTTTGTAGCCGATATAATATGCGCTCTGATTGGCTAATTGTGACTGAATTGTAGGGCATTATTCTCCCGTAATGCCCACAGGCTGATTACGGGCTTGCAAAAACAAAGCAAAAAGTGATTAAAAAGCCATATAATAAACTACTTACTAACCGAGCTAGCTTGAGCCGTACTGGGGAATATTGGCCCTTGGTTGTTTTTGTACGGACCGAGCGCAGCGAGATCCGTACTGCCACAACCTCGGGCCAATATTCCCCAGTACGGCCCTCGCGCTTGTTTAGCAAGAAGTTAATATGAAGAGAAAATAATATTAATGAAAGTCATTGCATAAAGTAACTGCAACAGAAGTCTTGATTACTATATAAAATGAACCATTAAACTTCTGCACCAAACAAAACAACAAAAACTACATGGAAACAACAGGAAGACATGGAACAAGAACACACTTGTCGAAACAAAACTGGAAGAACAAATTAAGCCAATCTTACCATCTGATCTTGGAGAACCTTCAGTCATCAACTTGAGAATAGTTTTTGCATATTCATAGGTTTGGGACTCTGTTGGTGCTCCAGAATATTCACCATAATTTGCCAGCTCTGATGTGCCACCCAAGTCACAAACAGTATCACTACATCAGAGAGGGAAGACACATGAAAATCATTGTGAATGATTGACGCAGATTCTGTTTCTTTCGTATGTATCAGTGACACAAAATTTGATCAAATGCAAAAATAGTCGGCAACAAATAATTATTCTTTTGTCAATCATGTTAATTAGACTAACTAGCCTCGTTTTAGAGACCAAATTCTTTCAATTTTACACATGTTTACAAGGCTAGTTAGGCTAATTAACACGCAAAGACAAAAGAATAATTTAATGGCAGCCATATTTGCATTTGATCAATAGTATCACAACATTGATTTCATAGGGCGATATTACTGCAAGACATTGAACATTAGATTGGGTCTCCTTGGAAAATGGTACCCTGCGGGCAGTTGGTTGCTCCTATGCTTCTCGAGAGAGAAACCGTTGCAAGCAAGTGTTTGATTTTCCATCGAGAATGTGTGAAGTACGTCACACCCCACCTGATGTATTTGACATCACTTCGTCTTATTTCGAGGGAAATCACTACACAGCAGGCTTGCCCAATTGCAGCAATATGTAGTTTACTAACTCATTTTAACGGTTCGAATTTAATTTATTTGTCCTTGGCACTGGATGGCAGCTCACTCAAAGAAACTAACGGTTGCTCGCAGTAGTTTCTCTCAAAGAGCGGTTTCACTCAAAGACACTAGTCTAACAGTTGCTGACAGTGGTTTCTCTCCCTGGAAGCATAGGAAAAACCAACTGTTCGCAGGGTAGGAAAATGGCATTTCATTGTTCAAAGAGACCCAATGCAAAATTGTGAATCTAGTAATAAATAAATTTTGATGAAAAGAGCATGGTTTCCTAGGTTTTACAGTTCTGTCAAGTACAGAAAATCAGACTGAGTGAATAAGCTGCGTCTTCACTTCTTTTTTATAGTACACACCTATACACAACAGATGCACCTCCACCAGCAACCATCGTCCATATTCGTCCCTTGCTATTTAGTATTGTCAATTTGAGAGATGCTCCGCTCCTTGCATCTAATTCAGCGATGTATGCTTCCTACAAACACCAAGGAATTGAATTTTAATACCTTGTTTAACTATTCAAATATTAATTTCATGTTCCAAGGCTGTTGCCTAACAGGAGCCCGGTAGCCTGGGGCTCCCAAAGAATAGCTCTGGGCGCCTTAATTTTTCACA
>NC_090876.1:2931992-2956992 GCF_036669935.1 Montipora foliosa
AACTGTCATTGAAATCCAAAAAGAAAATTGTGGGTAACCATGCCTTTTTTGGATGATAATTACCGGTAATGAACAATATTTTAAAAGTTTTAAAATACAAAGCAATGTATGGCACTCTTTTCCAAATTGAAGCTTAATTATCTCTAAAAAATGTGTAGTTAGCCCCAATTTTCTTTTTGGATACCAAGAGTACTTGCTAAGTTCTGCTTTCTCAGCATTGTTTTGAACCACACAAAAAATATCCCTGCATTAAGCACAACCCATAGAAAATCCAAGTATCTCAAGATGCAAAGAATGTATGCGCAATAACAATATTAGGCACCATCCTTAATGACCCATAAAAGTTTGTACATGTATACTGTTCTGTATCAAAGAGCAATAAATTCCACCCAGGTAATAATCTACCATGTTTTCCTTAAAGCTCCCTGGTGGTACATGTAGTTTACAATTTTGTTGATGAATGATTATTAAACAATATTGTGAAATTATAAAAATATTATACTTAATTAAATATCCTTACTTTTTCTTTTTTTGCGGAACATTCTCCAAGAGTTTCTTCTCAATCAATTCAATTGTTACTTTATCCTCAAGGTCTACTTCAAGTTTCACAGCCTGTAAAATAAGGTTTTCAATTGAAATCATTGCTAAATTCCGAACATTTTTCAGTTTCTGTTTATGCAAGCTCACTGCACATTTTATTCAGTAATATATATAGTTTAGCAGATCATATTATTCTTGCCTTACATTCTTTAATTAGCACAGGTCAACTTTTACAGTAAAAAAAGAACTTGCTCAGCTGTGAATTCATGCTCTTTCACTGAGTGATGTTTAACATGAGACCATTAATTTTCACGATCGCCTGAGCCCCAGACAGCTGGATCTATAGAGTCTACGAAAACCATTGATCTGTGGAATGGGCTCGAATTACTGAGTCACTGCCCGCCCACTTTCGCTAGTAAATAGTTCAAAATCTTGAGAGGTGTTAATTTGTGTTCGATGCTACTTTTCAGGCCAGGGAACCTTTCTTGCACTCAAAGTAGTGAACAAGAACAATTTTTTCAATTTCCCCTCGGGACTCATGATGTGAAAACATATCTTTCCATTGTTGTGGTTGTTCCGATATACCCCTTGAAAACGAAAGCTGGCTACTGCTCACAAGGTGGGAAAGGAATTTCATCAAAATGTTTAACTGAAGTGGCTGAGGCAGTCACTCAGTAATTCAGGCCCATTCCACAGATCGGTGGCTTTCAAAGTACTTTTTCTGCAACTTACGGGCTTGACATAAATTTTTTGGAAGATTTTTAGTTAGTAACCTATAACGTACCATACTTTTAACTCTTTCCTGCCAAGAATGATACTTATAGATTTTACTTGGTGAGAAATGCCAGCCCATTTTACTGACCTCAATGGGGGCCACTTAAGGAGTGCATGCGTTAACAACAACTAGGTCCCTTTTTGTGCGAGTGTGATACTTCTAGATTTTACTCTGTCTAATGCCAGACAATTAATTTTTACTCATCAGTGGGGCTCAACTCGGGCATGATAGGGTTAATTTAACTGGAAATTGGCAAAAAAAGGTTACATATTATTTTAGCCGCATATTAATAAAAGATTCTTGTAAAACAATTTGACAGTTTTAATTCATTTCTCCTCACTTTGCTGTCCACATCTCCGATTTCCACTCCTCCTTCATGATGAAATAAAATGACATCACAGTCTCGCTGGGCATAAATGCATAGGTAAAACTCTTCATTCTAAAATGAATGTAAAGAACATGTTTTACTTATCAAATTACACGTACCTAGTTTATGGTTTCAGGAATGCAAAATTTGGTTCATAAAATCAGTGTAGATCTATTCCAAACTACTTAGTAATATTATTGAAAGGCCATACATTGTATTTAAGAACTTATAGCAGTTTCAAACAACATTACATTGTACCTGTTGATGTTGTATGAATGGTTCAATGATAAATCTCTTCAACTGTCCAGTTGCAGCTCCAACCTATCCATAAAAATAAATAATTTAACCAGTGACATAAACCAGTTGAGACTATAATCATCACACACCAACCCCTCCCCACCAAAAATATTATGCAATACCAACCCATCCCTCTACAGACAAAGACTAAGGAGAAACATTGACTCACAAAAAAAAATTACCTTCATATCCTTTCTGATTCTCTCAGTGATCCATTCTTTAGCTTGATCCCCATTTACATTCACTTGAATCAATCCAAGCTTTCCTCGCCGCTTGATCAGCTGATCTGGCTTTACTACAAGTTTCTTGGTAAAGTATAAAAGGTGTTTATTGCTAAAACAGTTGCTTACCATTACATGAAACATTTTCAACAAAGGGACCAGATGGCATAGCTGATTTTACACGTAAATATTCCAATCTTTAAGTTTTTTTTCAAAGGGGTTGCAACGTTTTGTACAGTGGATATTTTTATTAATTTAACCAGCACTCAGTCAAGCGTCCACTGACTTACAGGGTGTACGTGACCTAATAAAATCTCATTAACTTAATCCATTGACTCCTAGGAGGGAGACTTAACAGATTTTACTCTGTCTAACGACAGACAATTAATTACTTGTCTGCTGGGGCGTCTTAGGCGGCGGGTCTAATTTGCAGGTCGCAGGTTGCAGGTCGCGGGTTGCAGGTCATTGTTCCACCAATACAGAAAGTATCCTAAACATTCTTAAAAGCTAACCTTAGTAATTAGGCCTAAACAAAAGTTTTTAGGCCTAAGGTTAGCTTTTATGAATGTTTAGGATACTTCCTGTATTAGTGAAACAATGACCTGCAACCCGCGACCTGCAACCTGCGACCTGCAAATTGGACCCGCCGCGTCTTAGGATGCCTGAGGGGTGAATGGGTTCAAATGGAGAGGATGAATTCACGCGGCATAAGCCATTTTTAGGTAAGTATAATTTGCAAAAGTTAAAATCAAGGTTGGGAGGGAAATGGAAAGAAAATAATTATTAGTAGTATATAATTATTAAAACAGTGGATGGTGTTAAAGGCATACTCTGATTGGCTACTCAAACTCCAAATATCCTTTGCTATTCACCTCCAAGCAACTTGTGAGGGATTTGAGCCCGAAAATGTTGAAATCGTTGCATGAAAAAAAGACTTAAAATTGTGTTTTCGTGCTATGTTATCTCACTGTTCTAGTATATACTAAAATAACCATCACCTCAGTGTCGGTGGCTAGAGGTGGATATTTACCTTGCTGCGAATATCCACCACTAGCTACCTCCACTTTGGTGAATGGTTGTTAAATAAATTCTGAATTAATTCACTGAAATGACGACAACACTGAAATACACAACGAAATTAGACAAATCTGCAGCACAAAAAACAAAGAGAAAAAATTAATAAAAAAGACAAGCTTTAACCAAGATCTCTAACATGCACATTTAAGAAATACATGCATTTACATGTATATAAAAATGAAAAATAAGACAAGAGCGTGAAGTAAATTAGCTTTGCTATCAGATTTAGGAACAGGTGGTTTTCATGTTGTCATCGCTAACATGTTGGTGGAAGAAAACAAAAGATCTCTCATCAAGCTCCTTTCATTTGACCACCAGCAGTTGTAGATAATAAAATTATCGTTATCTGTGTTTATTTAATATTTATTTATATACATTATTTATACAGAAATTCCAGTTCAGCATGGCTGGTTTAAATGGAGATCTGTGTGCCTCTAGAGATTGGTTACAAACCACCTATATGAATCAGAGTGTCGTCTTCAAAGTAGTCATCCGCATAGATCTAACAGACATTTTAACAACAAAGACAACTCTTGACAACGAAAATCTTAGTAAATTCTTTTTATTTGTAAATTAAGGGTCATGCCCAGGCTAACCTTATATGTGTACACAGCCCAAAAAGCCAAACATTTTTTGAGAACCAAGCAAAATTTGAGACGAACATGTGATTCTAAAAACCCTTTTTTTCACTTTGAAAGGGAAGCCTTTCACTGCAATATAAAATTAAGTGTAGAGAAGTCCAACTTCAAAATTTCAAATTTTTTAAAACAGGCCTATACTGAATACGGTAGTTCTTGATTATTATGGATGTTTGACTTCTTAGATTTAAACTTAGGCATGAACATGAGTTCAACCCAATGATGGTAAAAGGACAACAGATATTCCTTAATTATTGTTTGATCAGCCTTTTGCATGTACTTCTTGTTGTTAAAATACATGTAGTTACACACTCAACCCAGTGCTTCTTTTTTGTTATGTTGGTCCTTGCTGCTACAATTC
Source organism: Montipora foliosa (assembly GCF_036669935.1). Taxonomy (NCBI): domain Eukaryota; kingdom Metazoa; phylum Cnidaria; class Anthozoa; order Scleractinia; family Acroporidae; genus Montipora; species Montipora foliosa. Next base: position 2,936,269 of record NC_090876.1, read on the forward strand.
TGTTCACAAAATTTACTTCCATCAAAAAATGGAAAACTTCAAGCAAGGAAATCAGTGGTCATGTTGTGGTTCAAATAGTTTCCTGGTTTAATTTTTTTTCAGCCTGCTTAGCAAGTATTTCCATGGGGTTTCACAGAGGAAAAGGACCAAGGTGCGGGCTTTCAATGTTTTGACCAAGCAAAAAATGGGTCGAGAGCAGAAAATGAAGAGAAGGAGGACAGGAGAGAAGGGAAAGAAACACTTGCCCGCAAACCCCAATAAACATGAGGATCTAATTGGTGCACAGCCTTATGAGATGTTGATAGCTGTTGTCAATTTTTTGTCTAAAGCCGTGTTCACACTCAACGTTACATATGATCAACAGAAGTCACATCTGCGAAAATTGAAATACAATAGGGAGACAAAATGGCACCGTTTCGCGTGGCTGCCACAATCATCATCACCATGCTTGAGGCAAGATAGCTTCACTCCAAAAAGCGATTAGAAGTTTCATCTGCTCATACCACCATGTGTTTGCCATTCTGTTCAATTACGCACTGTAATTACTTCAAACAACCCCCTTGAGGTTGTTTGAAGTAATTATAATCCAGTTATAATCAGGGACTGTAATTAGTTGATGTGAGCCCATTTCATATTTAATTTGATTATAATTCAATCACAATGGAGACCTAATGTGAACACGGCTTAAGATGGTAATTAAAATTAAAGGCAAAATGATTTGCCTTTGCACAAAAGGCTGTCAAACGCTTTACTCATTCAATGCCTCAAATGACCACTTTAATGGACTTTTATTATTTGATCTTATTTGCCTATTTCTTTGAATAAACTATGCAGTATTGTTACTCACATCCCAACCTACTGAATTAAAATATGAAACAAATCCAATTTTCCAACCTTGCCACAATATCTTTGATTTTTACCGAACAAGAACTCTTAAATAGTCCGACATCTCGCAAGAAACTTGATTTTTCAGGCCTTTCTCCACTTCTAGCATCAGATCAAGAAGTCCACGGATGGTACCAATTGGACGTTCCTTGCCAGTCTCGATCCGCGAGTATAATTACCTCCATAACATTCTTTCCTTTCAGATGGCCTGAACAAATTTTCTGTCGATTGCCGATACTCTCACATACGTTCAGCAATATCATATTTTTCAGTTTGGAAATGGGCTCTGCATACTCTGCACTTATCGCTTGGTTTGTCCCGCTTTTACAACATTTACTTAGAGATCGGTAGTTTCACGGCAAACACACAAGCAGTGCCATGTTTGTTTTTCAAATTAGCAATATACTAAATTTTACTTTCCTTGACAAGTTCTTCTTTATTGGTCTTTTTTTCTGAGACATTCTAGACTGGTGTGTGCTCAAGTGTGAAATTGTGAAAAGACATAATTTATTCAGAATGCTGTAGTTTGGGGGCAAGCGTTTCCTTCCCTCCTCTCCCCGCTCCCCCCTTTCTTCATTTTTTGCTCGGTCAAAACATAGGAAAGAACCCCACGGAAGCTCTTGCTACAAAGGCTAAATTTTTTTAAAACCAGTTCAGTTTTGGTTTTCCTTTGTTTCAGATTGTGATCATGTTTTAGTTTAGTTTAGTTTACCAGTTTCAGCACTTGGCCTCCTTCAATTTGACTATTGTCTATTTTTGCTGTTTTTGTGGTCTCATCGATCAGTAGTCCATTCAGAAGATATGCCAAGCTGACCACATTGCTGAAGGAAAGGCCAGCCACAACACTGGGAACTACATGCCCCATGATTGCATTAGACAAAGCAAATCAAAATTGAACTGGTTTGAAGAATTTCAAACCAAAGAAAATTTTGAGCCACAAAAGTTACAAGTATTATAAACCAACTTAGCCCATTAAAAAATTATTTTTCTCTCTTTCTTTCCATTGAATTTCAATGTCACCAAGAATCATTGTGGTTTTCCCAAGACAACCGACTTATGCTGAGATCTAATAAGTTAACAGGTTGAAAATTTATGGGTATTCATAAAAGGCTGATGATATAAAGGCAAAACTTTAACATGATTTAGCAGGTCCAGTTAACTCAACGTAAGAAATTACTGACGTTCAAATATTAAAAGATCAATAATATATAATTATTTCATAATGTGTGCTTCTTTTAAATGCGGAAGGAAATTAGTCAGGCATTTAAACTCAGGTGATCGCGTTGACTTTCAATATTAATGTTTACGTTTGAATTTAAAAATCCAAATATGAATTTCAAATAAACGTTGAAAATATCGTTTTAGACACGACGATTGCACGTGCATCAATTTATTTTGTGAATTAAATTTCCCAATCGTGCCACTTCCCAATCAAGCTTAAAAAATCAAAGTTCCTCTCGACGTTTAGAAACAAGCTGCTAAACACCAATGGAAGCGCTTATTTGCCCAAACAGATCTAAGCTTACCTCCGTTGAAATCCACGGATTTCTCCTCAATACATCGTCCCAGTTGAAATCACTTACAACAACTGCAAACTTATTTTTAACGTAATTGATATTTGGCAGCCATTTTGTGAGTAAAGATTTTCCGTCAGCTTCGAAGATCGCCTTCGCCGACATATTTAAACCACGAACCGTGTGAATCGAGGAGAGAACGCTCTAAGCCTCCTGTTCAACGGACGATATGAGAAAATCAACGATTTCACAAGAATATTTCAACTTGCTACACTGTGCGACAAAAAAATTGAATGATAAACAATGCGCAGACATAAAGCCTCCTTTCCATGAGGGATGGCGTGACAATGACCTGACAGCCACGTGGAAATGAAAACTGTTTGACGTGGCGAAAGCGTGCATACTCAAGAGAATACAAAAGTGACCACGCTTTTTAATCCCTAATTTATTTTAAGCAATTGTTTAAAAAATTAAGATGGATCTTTCGTAACTATGTTTGTGTTTTTGCAAATGCACTTAATTTTGTTTGCTTAACGGATGGTGTCATATGAGAAAAAATCTCACGTGCTGAAAATGAAAAATAGGTGCATGAGGCATGTGACTGAACTTCAAACAAGACTCGTTTGCCGTTCCCTGAAGGCCAGCAGGGGTGCACATTCATCATTTGGTTTATTTCATTAACTTGCCAGTCAAGCTGGCAGAGCGCCACGACAGCTTGCGCCAATTACTGTGGACCCTTTTTTCACCCTCCCAACCCTGATACGCAACAGAAGACAGACCACAAGACCGGGAACTACGTGCCCTACTCTTAGCGACAGGTGTGTGGGTTCTTTTACGTCCCACAGGATTATTAACATTGAAGGGTTGTGAGACGGGACCTCCGGCTTATCGTCCTTATCCGAGAAGACTTGAAAGTCTAACCATTTTCAGATGTAGTTACAAAGGCAGCACTTTCTCCTCAGTTATTTAAAGACCATGAGTGCTGGTCCGGCCGGAATTGAACTCGCGACCTCCCGCGTGACAGGCGTGACGGTTTCTATGTGGACGTCTCCTGAGGGGCTCCCCGTCTGTCGTTAAACAGAGTATTAAGTCTGTAAGTGCTGCTCTGTGGACGTATAAAGGATAAAGGCTTTCCTTAATTGCCAACGAGGAAGTCGAGCGAAGACGCGAGGCTTGCGAGGCGGCTGGCTTAATGCCGCGCGAAGTATTGCAGCAAGCAGAAAAATTCTCGGGGCCCGGTTGTTCAAAAGCCGATTATCGCTAATCCCAGATTAAAAATTAACCAAGGAGTTTATTACTCCACTACTAAAAGCTGTTCAGCGTTGATATTTGGCAAAACTTTACGTTAGAAGAAGTCAATCTTGAAAAACAAAAATAAGCAAAACAACCTTTCACCAAAAAGTTGAAAACATGAAACAAAAGTTTACGCTAATCCTGGATTAAGCTAATCGGCTTTCGAACAACCGGCCCTGTAATGTAAGGCTACGTAGTGTAATGTAAGATTCCTGGAGATTTTAGACCAATGAAAGCGCGTGTTTTGATGTGTGATGTCATTAGACAAACTTGCATGACGCGTCCGACTATTGATGATCTTGTGCTCGGAGATCAGTGCAAAACACATTTTTCCCATTTCCCTGATCATTGTGTTGTGTACAGTTGCTTTGAGTGTTCTTTAATATTTTTTTTCGAACCATCGCGTTCTATATTGAGTGAACGAGCTCAAAACTAAACCGGCGTACGTGTTCTTATCGGCCGCTGTTGTCAATTTCGGATTTCGGCCCGCGAGTAGAGCACTTTGTTTTTACTGGGTTGCCAGTATGGCAAACTCAGTCGGAATCTGTCTTTAATTTCGTCGTTTTTTATTTTTCGTGTTTTTTTTTTCCGTGTTGGTAAAAGTCTTGCCTGTCACTCCCCTGCTAAGTGGTGTCTTTGTGCATAGAGCCTTTTGCGCGTATTTCTTAGGATCAAGAGGGGAGTGGGAAATGCGTAGATTTCTCTGGTAGACACAGTAGAACGATTAACTTAACCGGCAATGGCGTCGAAAGTCATGTAACGCGAAAGGCGTTTTAGTGGATCTTTGAACAAAATTTACTCTTATGAAGCTCAATAATGGCAAGCGAATTGGATACTGAACAAGACAGGCGGTCGAATGTTAAAAGCGACGAGTAATGGACTTCGACAACAATCTGTCGCCCGTCGAGCCGTATTCAAAGTGAGCTGTCTCCCTAAAATTTTGCCAAGTGTGGTGTTTTGTACAACACTGAAACCAAATGAACAGTTCTCTGGTAAGTCAGTATGGGTTCAACAAAGACAGAGAAGGAATCCATATAGTGGATCTGTTATCTCAGTTGTCTCTCTATTTGTATTTACCTGTTCTCAACTCTGCACAGTCTTCCGGTATAACAATTGGAAATTTCACTAATAAGTCATTGACGTGAATGCCGTTTTAGTGGATCTTTAAACAAAATATACCCTCATGGAGCTCAAGAATGGATCGTCAATTGGATGAGCAAGACAGCGCTAAAAAAATATATGGATTTTAAGCGACGAGTAATGGTCTTCGACAACAATTTCATTTTTCGCCTTTGGATATCAAGTGAGCTTTGTTTCTAATATTTTACTAGCTTGGTATTATATAAAACACGGAAATCAAATAGCAATTTTTTTATGGATTTAACAAATTAACATTGAGGGAATCGAACGCCTACAAGAATGCATCACAGTGTTTACTCAAGTCGCATCTTAGTTATGTGACAATTTACATTTACCGGTATTTTGTACTCAACTGAGTCAACTCTGCAAAGGTGTAAAATATTTGGAAATGTGACAGTGAAGAATTAGTTGAATGAAAGTTGTTGTCGCTTTTGTGCTTCATTATGTACGGTCAAGGTTCCGAGTCGAAAAGGGTTTGATGTGAACTGTCAAAAATGTATTTAATTGCATCTCTTGTTTGCACGCACGCAATTGAAATAGGAAGGTTTTTTTGCCTCTAATAGTAAATATATTGTTTAATTCGATTAATTTTTCGCTGGAAAAGGATTTTCCCGAGAAATTTCCAGCCTTTGTGAACTTTAATATCATATTGTGTAATTTTCGAGCTTAACAAATTTGCATACGTGTGTTGAAATGTGATACGGGAGCATTTTTGTGTCATAGTGTAACGAAAATAAACAGGTCTGTTGGGAGCTTGCTTGAGTTTCAACAAAATGACCCCCAAAATCGGCAAAAAAACGTGACACTGATGAATAATAAAGTAGCTGCTATCCCCAAAACGATGGAATTACCTGGCGATAAATAACCTCGTCTTGGAGAGTAAAGTTTTGACTGTTAACCTGAAGAGTTGGGCGATTGTGATCTTTGTGTTGAATTCGCACATTTCTCGTCAAACTTTATAACACTTGAAAGAACAAGAAAACTAACAAAAACAAAAACACGGTATCGGTGTCAAATGATGATTTGACACAGATGCTTCACTGTTTCGCGAGTAAACACGCCGCGGTAACTTCATCACGGCGCCCGCTGAATCCGATGTCACTTTCGATTTTGCGCTTTTACTTGTGCAGCCAAAAGTACAATAGCAAAAATCTCCCAAAATGTTTGTCGCTGATCGTAACTTTTTATATTCGGGGTTAAAAATTAAAGTTCATGTCATAAATGTTGTTGCTGATGGCAAAGTATTTTATTATCGATCGACCTTCCAGAAAACTTCCTTCTGCTCTTCCCAAAAACTTTGTATCGCAATTTATTTACTTTTGCATTAATATTTGTTTCGCATAAAGCAAGCTAACAAAATCAGTTCTTTGCTTGGTCCGCATTTGTTAGCGTTAAAATAGAATTTTCGGTCCAATGCTTTTGTTTTGCGGGGTATATTGTTTTGGTCTCCCATCAAGATACTAACTCCGCCGAAGAGAGTTAACTTCAGCGAACTTTAGTATAACAAAGCTGTCAGATGCTCAGAGGGCACGCTTAAACTTGTGGTGAAAAGAATTTGTGAGGGAACTTGAAAATTATCAACATGTCAGCCCAGAAGCCAATGTTTCTCGCTTCTCTTTTATTTGTTATTCTTCAGAGACTGGAATGCTGTATTTGAATACCACACAATTCAGTGCCTTCTGATTTTCTGTAACACGTACCACAGGCAACCCAGTGTATGCTTCACGGAAGCATCTCGTTCGTTTTCTAACCATTGAGTCGTAAACAATTTAATTTAATTTTCAAAGAAAATGTGTTGTCTGCAAAGTACAAAATTAAACAATCAATTTGACTTGTAATTCATGGCTGCATCTTGCAAAACTTAAACATTCTACAAGTGAAACAACTTTCATGTGCGAGAGAGTTTGACTGGCCCGTCACATGCTCCACGCTGAAAAGTCTGAAAACGCTTTGGCGATTTTTTACATGGCACTGATTTTATTCAACTTAATTATTGTATATTCCTGTTAAAATTACGGGCGTTCAAAAATTACAGCAGTACTTTCCATATTTAAATTTGCAAAACACGTTGACACCTACATTGTCGTTGGAGATACAAAGTGTGCAATTTCTATTATTGTATTAAGTTGAGTTGCAGTACTTTCGAATAAAAAAATTACAACTACTGTTGGGTGTTTTGGAACTCTGATACAAATCTGTAAACTATGTATTATATTGAATGTTTCGTTGGCACTTAGCGATAGCTACTACTAGTTGATAATCGGTAGATTTGCTGGAACTGATGACGTCGAAAATCGAAATGGGAAATCTGAGCTTTGCCAAGCACCAAAGCCTGAAATTGTCGAAATTACATTTCATTTTTAAGAAAATTACGACATTTTTTAATTTATAAGATATGTTTCGATGTTACGAACATCATCGTGAGTTACAGAATATTTGACAAACCGTTAGGACTATATAACAACTAGGCGAAACATGCATAATTAATTATGATTAAGTGACAAAAATAGATTACATATTTGAGTGAGATACAAGGTGTTTGAAAGTATATAAAGCTATAATATAAAGCCTAAAGCCACTTAAGCTTTATCCTGTAACTGACTATGATGTTCGTAACATCGAAAAATGTAAATTTAAAAATGTCGTAATCTTCTTAAAAATCACATTTCATTTCAGATAAAATGATTAGCGCCAGAACTTGGTAAACTTGGTTAAGACATATACTGACTCCTCTTCAAATCTTCTCTTCACAAAGAATGGACTTTTTTGCCATCTTTTCCTTGTGATCAGACAGCAGCGGTGTCCGCGGATCATTATTTAGCTGCAGTAGCTTATACCGCAGTAGCTATCCAGTCTGTGAACAATTCAGCGACCTTACAGGAAGATCTATGAAAGCTTGAAAGATGGTCCGCAGAAAAATGGCAGATGGAGCTGAACACTGAGAAAAGCAAAATCCTGCGTGTAACCAGAAAACGTACCCCAGTGATCTTTGATTACAGTCTCTAAGGAAAATTAAGGAGGAAAAGGAATAGAATGGCCAAGATGTACATGTTTCATAATGGTCTTGCTGATAGATATGCACCAGTATCTCGTTCCAAGAATTCCAAGTGCGCACAAGTCGTTACATCTACATAATTCGGCATATATAGTTGCTTCGTCTTCAACAAACTACCACAAATTCTCATTCTTTTCAAGATCTATAAAAGAATGGAACAGCCTGCCGCAAGGCATGGTTGAGTTGCCACCCTTGGCCTCTTGGTCCGATTGGCTAATCAGTTTTAAAACCAAGAAATGTCTTTTTTCTCATGTTTTATGGAAATTCCCTTGTTTTATGGAAATCCTGATCACTTGGAAGAATCATCTTTATAGATGGAGCCTAGTAATGGCGGAAGAAGAAGAAGAAGAAGAATAAGAAGAAGAAGAAGTAATCGCACAGAAATAAACAAAAATTAAACTAGGACAAAGTGCTGAGTTATTGTTTTTTGCTCAGTTTTGCTGATTCAGGGCTTATGATGAAAAAGAGTTTAAATCTGGGCTGCATGGTCTCAAACACTGTTGCCTTGTCGGATTTTATTTCGAGCCACTTTTCAGTTACGTTAGGGATAACAATCATTGACAATTTTTTGGGTGTCAATTGAAATTGCGACCATGATTATGTCGAGGATAAGACCTGAGACCGGAGAAGTGAAAAAAGGCCACAAAGGAAGAATGCTCAAAACAAGGGGTGCCTGGTTAATTGATGAGTCAAAAACTGTTTTTACATATGCAGTCGAATATCCCTTGGATGCTTACAGGTTTTCAAAATTTTAAATACAGGTTCTTCATCAGTCACTACCAATTAAGTCTGTTTCAAGTCTCCTTAAACAGTTTGGGGGCGTGAGTTGCCTAATTTCTTCTCCACCACCCCGACAGAAATAAAGCAGTGTACACAAAAATTCCCTATGTGGATCAACTGATTTTTCTCACCATTTACTAAATTAACACCTCGGTCACATTCGCGCTAGAACCTTGCTTGCTTGGCCAATATTTGTTTACCTAGCACATTCATAGCTCGTCACAGGTGTGACCGACCAAACATGCGCCGCGATGCTTCTTTGCTTAAAAAAGAGGAGGAGTTGCTTAAAACTTCACAGCTCAGCTCAGCTCAGCTCATCTCAGCTCAAGAGCACTCTGCAGTGCTCTTGAACTGTGCTAGGTAAACAATTCACGAAAGCTGACCAATAAGGAAGAGGGTGGTAATTTGACAGCTTTATCTCTCGTAATCAAGTTTTGATTAAAGGTGCAGTTGTCTTACGGACGTGTGAATCATATTTGTACTCGAATATGTTCAGGACGCCTTCGCCAGATGACGCTTCCAGGCCATCGCCCATTCCGAACAAGCAAAGCAAGCTACCAATTCTTAACTTATCCATCGCCGGTTAATTGCGCCACCTTCTACGCCTCCACGAAAATTCGTCGAAGGTTTTGCTCAAAACATTTCTTGTAATCCTGCTCAGGCAACTGTTCCAGGAACAGTTGTACGGTTAGACGAAAGAGCTTCGCCTTTCTCATCAGCAGAAACGATTGAAACTAGTCAAAAAAAAGTTCATCCATTTGCAACGAATGCGCGACTCGAACCGAAGTCTTTTAAGCGCGAAAGTGACCGCGGAAAAGACTCCTGGTGTGTTGCGCAATTTTGCAGAGATAAATATTTGCATATTTCTTGTCGTTTTATGTCAATCAATTTCATTAGTTCCCAGTCCGTACAGTTGTATTTTTAAATTTAAATTTATCTGTAACTGAATAATAATCACTTTTGATGATGTATGTTGTAACATACGAAACGTTAAGTTTAAGTTCAAGCAAATGTTTGTAACCGCTGTTTGCGTTTTATTTTTACCTAAAAGATGGTTTTGGTTGAGAAACGCAAGGAGAGTTTGTACACCTCGTTACTGAAACAAAGAAAATTTAAACGTTCTATGGTTACTGAAAAACTTGTTAGCTTTTGTTAATTTATGATTATCATAATTAGCTTTATTCCTACATGTAACTTATAGTTTTTCTTCTTCCGAGTAGTCTTCTTGGCTTTTAACACTGCCTTCCATATCCAAATGAAAACATCTCGAGCTCTCAGCTTAAAAACATGGGGATTTAAGAGATTTCTGTTTAATGGCTTGTACATTTTTAACGATGTCTCGAATGAATATTTCGACATTTTAAAAAATCCCCTTTCCCGTTCTCTCTTCTTTTATTTTCAAGGATATGGCCTCTGTAACACACATATCGTTATGCCGCGCCGGCTAAAGAAATGTGAAAGCGCGCAGACTCAAACTGATTAATTTGACCATGGCTGTAGCTTTTCGAAAACGAGTTTGAATGTTGCAACTCACGAAGGCAGTAAGTTTTTTGTGAAAACGTGTTCTAGTATGTAATTACTGAATTAAAGGACAACATCATTGAACTGGTAAGAAATTCACTTAACCTACTTTCATGCCTGATGAGTTTGCCACTTGAGGGACACTTCTTTTCAAAAGTCATATTTGCTTCTTGTTCCATTTTATTCAGGATCTACCTTGGTAGTTGATTATTGCACTGAAAAAATACAACGGGAAAAAAAGAATCAATTCCTTGTCAGACTACTTTCGTTCGGCAGATAAAGGTTTTCTTGCAACTGAAACCTGTTTTCCAAATTAGTGCAAAGCACCTGCCACGAAGAAGTAATGTTTGAACAAGACACTATGTGACGCCCTTCTGTTTAATTTCTCCTTTATCTCCAGAACACGCACTCCTGAAAATAAGCGACCGAAACAAAATGTAAGAAAATATGCTTAAAATCTTCTCAATGGGTAAAAATGAAACGAAATAAATCCACAAATGACGACAAGCTTCTTAATTTTAAAGAAGTAAAACCACTGTTGTATATCTTATTAACGCAAGTGTGTTCTTTTTCCAAAGCATTATTCTTCTACAAATATCAGAAGATTATATAGATGTGAAACTCTTTTTTTTACACTGTTTAATGAACATAGGAAAGGAAACAGGGAATTTTGGATCATTCTTTGTTTGACAACAGAGAAATTTACCAGAAAATTGACCTTACACGGTGTTATCAGTACACAAATACACAATGCTTAGCGAGAACCAATCAGAACACGTGTCAACTTGAACATGTGCAAAACACATTTATCTTTCTCTAAGCGCATATAAGCATCTTTGAATTTTTAAAAGAGATTACGTTCTTTAACGGTGTGTTCGTGATCGCTATGCCAGTAAAGCGGGGCCTTGTAGCTCCACAAAATATCTTTATTCAAACAATCATAAAGAAATTCGATGGTTCACGTGAGTGATTTCAGTTTTAGCAGTGAAACAATTGATTCTTAGTGTCTTGTTCTCAACTTTAACACAAACATGCAATTTGTGGTTGATTTGTGCAGCGGATCGTAACTTCGTCTTGGGGAATGCTCAAGTTGCTGATCTTCCTATAATTTACTGCAACGATGGATTTTGTGAGTTAACGGGTTACAGCAGAGCAGAATTGGTCCAGAAACATTGCAGCTGTGACTTTCTGTGTGGCGAAAACACAGATATTTTTGCCGCCAGACAAGTGAAATCCGCCCTCCAAGGACACCAGGAAAAACACGTGGAAATCCTCTACTACAGGAAAGATGGTAAGGTCACACGGTACGAGGAAACTTAACATTAGGAAAAAACGTATTTTTAAGACAGAGTTACCTCTCACGACACAAAAGAAAAGGCCATAGAGCAGTATCTAGACAGAAATTACTGCGCGCGCGGAAAGAAAAATTCCGTCATAATTTGCCTTTTGTGCTCTTGATTGCGGGTTGCGAAGAACAGACCGGTGTACAGTTATTATGCAACATTGCTTTGAATTGTGTTCAGAGCAATAAATATTTCATTTGTCGGCATCAATGTGATGTTAGCGCGGGTATAATGAAAACATTAGATTTTTATTTGTTGCGCCGTTGTATCTAGGTTGGCGGTATAAATGATGACTGGAGTATATCCAATAGTCAAAAAATATGAATTTTCTTCTGCGAAACAGTCGCCCTCTTTCGTGTTAAAACCGTTCAAAATTCTACTCTTTTAATGGTAATTGCAGTAAATGATAAAGTTTTCATGAAATTAACTTAGCAAGCCAAAACTATACATTATCTTCAAACAAATGATTGGAACGGTAGCAAGTTTGATAAGACCTCGACCGCAGTGTTTTTTCCTCGTTGAATTTACACATAGGAACTAATAAGCCTAAAAATACTGGTTTTGCCGCCTTTCATAATTTTGAGCTTAGTTTTCTGACAGGTTTTTTCATTATAAACTTCCCAGCTGAGTGCATTAAGCCTTACTTTCACGAGTAACTTGTGTGCTATTTTAATATAACTCTGCTGTGTGGTTATCTGATATTTCGATACACACAATAGAGTGATCATACTTCGTGACATTTTTTTTCTTTCAGTTATTTTTTTGGTTAACCTAAGTTGACATAAACCAAATTTGACATAATATGACCGAACAAACACGGAATATTGTGTGTGAACAAACTCTATGATAAGCTTACTATCATATTCCAGTTTTTTTCATAATAGCGAGGTAAAATATAATCTCGATGTAATTTGTAAGTTTTACGAAATCGGTAACATGTACCAAAATGAGGATATCCCTCCTTTTAAGCGGACTGGTTTAAATAAATGTCACAATGCCCCCATTTTAAGAAATTTGTTTCTCCAATGTCAACATTGCGTGGATCTTGAGTGACCAAGGTCAAGGAAACGAAGCTCTAAAACACTACGTACGACTCCACTATACATTTAATACTAACGGACAAAGGTTGGATTTGAGATTAAACATTGTTTTAGGCCTAATTAGGCCTAAAAAGGTATTGCTCCTAATCTCAGTCTTAATCTGAATCCTAATCTTAATTTCAATCCATTAGGAGCAATAGTGATATTTACTCTCAAATCCAACATTTGTTGGTTAGTATTCAGTGTATGGTGGGGTCATACATGGTGATTTAGTGTTCTGTTTCGGTGTTTCGCTGTTTCATGGTTTAGTAATCCACGGTCTTGGTGTATGTATAAGTAGTGTAAAGTACTAAGTCTTTGATCAAGCCAAAAACAGCACTATAAAAACAGTCCCCCCCCCCCCCCCCCAGCCGTTCCCTCTCCACGGCCCCTGGTACAAGTGTGATTTAGCCTAATTTGAATACTCAATTCTCTGTCTGGCTCACTGTTAATCATCCCCCATGTAGAATAATTATTTGAGGTTTAAAACAGTACTGCATGGGTGTCTTTAACATGTTCTACTTATTGTCCAAATTTTGCTTCCATACCTTCCTCTTTAGTGCTGCTGTGGACTTGTATGGGATAATGAGCAATAGATAGAAACAGAGTGTGATAAGGAAACACCCAATTTTGTCTTTAGTTACAAGAGGAATTTACCTCTAAATAGTGAAAATATGGGGGTATACTTTACTATTTCCTCCCTCTTTTAACTGTTTGACGCCTGAACCAGCCTGAACCGGCCATACCTAGTATTTTACTCTGTCTAACGTGAGACGATTTTACTCATCAATGGGGAACCCCCCTGGAGGAGTGAATGGGTTAAAAATATTTTGGCAACCCTGCATTCTTATTGGTATAAGCAATGGGATATGAAGCAGCGGTAATGTACAGAAATAGTCAACAGGAGCAAAAAGGCATCAGAGGAAGTCCTGAAAGTTAAGCAATGCCACCTCGAGAAAGAGGGCACAGTTTTCCCAATGCAGACCAATAAAGGCTTCAAAAAGCTTGGGTGAACGACATTTTAATTTTTTCTAAAAGTTATGATATGCTTTCCGAAAACTTGAACAGTTTAGGGCTGTAATTTAGGAAACATTTAACTGAACAATTTGTAGAAAGTAGACAACAGTTGTAAAGCAGAAAGAGGCTTCATTGAGACATTTTTATTAACATAATAATAGAGGTAAGTAGTTTTACAGTACATAACAAAATTGAAATGTACATGTAACTTGGTGTGTGCAGGCCACATGAGAAATTTCTTCAGAGTACAGGATTTATTGAATACTGCGTGCTCACTCTCCAAGAAAACTTGCTTGATCCCAATGAGATAGGTGTTCCACCTTTGCATTAAAATCCAATTAACATAGTAAGTATATGTCTGCTGACTTTGCTCTGGGTTCTTAATTAATTTAAACTACTATTACACTTTTGTATTTTTGCTGTTTCAGGAAGTGCTTTTTTGTGTTCTGTTCTTATTGCTCCTGTCAAAAATGAAGAAGGGAGCGCTGTTATGTACATTGTCAATCATGAGGATGTTACATGGTCACCAAACAGAGATGATGTTGCCTTACAAGGTATGACCACCTTTGTTCTGTTCAATGATATTGCTTTAATCCTAGGTCTGGTTATATTAACTCTGTGTGTGACTGCTCAAATTTAACTTCTTCATAGTGATTTAATTAATAATCATGATGATCAGGCTGCAAAACGTGGTTATGAATGATGAATAGATGATGATGATAAGGTAGTCTTGGTGATTGTAGCAATATTGATGAACTTATTGCAAAGACTTACAAATTGAGTTAGGTCCACATTGGAGGTTTTGTAATAATATTACAACTTTGATCCAATAATAAATTATGTGGCAGGCTTATCTTTTTCCATTTGTAGGACTTAAGGTTGGTTTACATGTACAATGCAAGCATAGGCACAAGCAACATACACAGACGCAGTAGCCTTTTGATAATTGGTAGCTTTCATTAGAACAGAAGACACTAGTAATTAACAACAAGTTAATACTCCTGCGTATGCTGCTTTTGCTTATCCTTGTGTCGTATGTGTAAACCAGCATTAAATTAGTTTGATTTGATCCTTGAATGCAACTGCAAACAGTTTTTTCCCTTCTTGACTTTTCTCTATTTCATGTGCCCCATTCAGGATGCTGGATTTGCACCTAAAAGATAAAATTAATAGAAAATCTCACTCTGTGATATGATTAAGACATGAGAAGTACCTATGAAGGCATAGGAATTTCCTGGGCACCGCCATCTTGAATAATTGTGACGTGTTATGGTTGCTCTTTTGTATTTGCAGAAAGAGCTTTTGTTTTAAAACAATAGGGCAACCATGACACGTCACAATTATTCAAGATGGTGGCGCCTAGGAAATTTGGAAACCAAAACAACCATTTTTAACATTTATTTATTTGGAATACAAGCACTCCCATTGGAAAACGTTCGAACAATTTTGATTGTGAGCATTATGTTAACTATTTTAAAGATAAATTCCTGTTTTAGTAGATGTACCCTTTAAGTTGATTCCCATTTACTATCATTTTTGCAAGCAAGTGGATCAGCAGAAATAGTTACTCAAAGATTACTATTTCAGTGTTTATGAGTCACATGCATCCTTCAATGACTTTTTTGTCATTTTTCCGAAACTAAATTTGAGTGGATGTCACTCTCAAATGTTTCTATGACAATAGTCCCATTCCCTTGGCGACAGTCAAATTCATTATGGAACATTTGATTGCCATTTGCCAAAATAGACCTCTTTACATTTGTTTGCTTAGTTACCTAGCCTTTAAATGAAAGTGAGGCTGGTGTTGACCTTGTTATGATACAGACCTCCCTCCATTTCTTATGTTAATGGTGGTGTTGTCGTGTTAATTAGTAAGAATTTATATAAGAAAAGCAGTGAGGTTTATATCAAAACAAGATCAACTCCAGCCTCACTTTCATTCTTAGGCCAGGTAACTGAGCACACAACTGTAAAATCATAGTTAATAGAGGAGAATGGTTAGGAAACCCGACAACTTTCTTTGTTGTAGGTTTTTGTTCACTTTTCTGGCCTTGACCGTGCACAAAACACAATGGTTGTTTACTCGGTACTGAAGAACTAACCAATAGAAACGTGTTGGTTACGTAATTCATGCATAGTGTATGAGCGCAAAACAAAAGATTGTGCACGGTAGTGGACTTTCCAACCTAAATCTTGGCTGCTTTGTTTGCTCCTTTGATGTTTGCCGAGCTTCCTAACCATTCTCCTCTATTAACTATGGTAAAATGGACCATTATGTTTCAGAGAATGAAAGAAAGTCGTTGAGGGTCGTGTGTGACTGGTAACTGCTGTAGGTACCAGTACTTGTACTCAACTGAATAGCATTTCTTGGATTAGGATAAGTTTTGTGTAAAAAAAAAGACACTTCTTTTACGGTGGTTATTTTCTCTGGGTGGCAGTTTTCCTATGCATGGGGAAATTATTTTGTTTCAGTTTTTTTTGTGAATTTTGGCTTATCAAAGCCAAGAAAGTACTACTTAACATCACTTTAATCAGGAAAAACCTATTTCGCATCTACTTTCAACACACTTATTTACATGTGTCAAAACTACGTTGATTCGAAATAGGTTTATCCTGATTAAAGTTTTCTTATGTTGTTATACAATTTTTAAAAAATTCTTATTTCCTACTCATCTGCTAATTTTGTTTCTTTTCTATCAGTTACTGTCAATAATCCTTTTAAAGTTAAGATATTGTTTAACTTAGTTTTTGGTTAGGATCAGTAAGGAATTTTCTTTATGTTAATTAACTGTGACCAGAATTGGTCATTTGGAAGTCTGCCTGCCAGAGCAGAAACTACCTGTAGCCTAACTACTTGTTTAATCTTGATTTAATTCTGAAATTAGTTTTGAATGAGCAATCATTTCATTATTGATGCAGTATTTAACAAAACGATTTTTGACGGGGTACAGACCTTGTGTTCCATTCTTATTGCAATCGCAAAGGTCAACCAGGTTTGCATTGGGTTCAGACTTAACATAAGTGACATGACAACATGTATCGAGTTAAATTACTTCATCCTCATTATATAGGTGTGTTCATTACTTGTGATGCACTGACATCGTACAGCACTTAACATGACAATAACAATAAAGATGATAAAAGTAATGGCAAATGGCATGTAAATAAAGGTATTCAACAAAATACTGAGAAATTTCAGGGTGACGAAAATCTTGGAAAGTGGAGAGCTTTTGATCTTTAAAAAGCCCATTTCGTATGCTTATTCCTTTTAAAGAGGGAAACTTCTAACCATTTCATAAAAAAAAAACCCCTTATTTTTCCAGGGTCCAGAAACAAAAGGGGGCCAAATCTGAAATTTGGTCTCATTCAACCTAGAACCTGGGCTCTTTCTCTTCTTCTCCCTTGTTGCACTTAACTAAAAGTAAAGTAAAGTCAATTTATTTAACGTCGGTAGTTCCTTCAGTTACGAAACTTGTATCCATGGAAGCCGACGGTGCGCCTTTAACCCCCCTCCCTCTGTCAGTGCTCGGTGCAGAGTAGAGAACCAACAAACTCAACCCACATATGGCGTAGAATCCGGGAATCGATCCTGGGCCACATTGATGGAAGACGAGTGCTCTCACCACTGCGCCAGCCCTGCTCCCCTAACTACAGAAACACCCAACTACAAAAACACAATGGTTGCTAAGGAAGCTTTTTAGTCAAGAGCTCTACAAAAAGGTTGCATGGATGGTTCTTTGAAGTAACTTCTTCAATGGAAATCTGACATCACATCAATCAGAAGGCGCATGCGCAACTATTCCCCGTCCTCTGCCGTGCGTTTCAGTGAAAAACATGTAAAAACTCTCAGGAAACGAAAGAAAGAGGCGGTTTTTTCACCGGATGGGAACCGTACGATCTTTTTTTTATTTACTGTAGCATGGAATTTCTATTTGGACAAAAAAATGAAACCGATATTTGGAAAAGTGTACCAAAGGAAGGCCTGAATGACGTCATAATTTCTTTAAGAAATAACTTTTAAAAAAATCCATGATACAGATTTTGTTTAACTGTTCTGGTACTGTTTCGTTAAAAATTTGTGAAAAACATGGTGAACTCGCTGAGTTTTTAGGCAGTCTCCGTTTTGGTCACGTGATGTACCAAATATGGTTGTAAGTTGAACCAGACAAAGAGGAAAAAAAGGTAACTGTAGAGCTAAAGGGACTATAAAAATGATTATTTGAAGGGGTCCACAACATTTTGGTAGTTAAGAGCCACCCCCTTAATTAATTGAAGCCTTATGGGTGAACTGAGGGCATATTGAATATCATGGTAATAACACCGCTTTGTTTAGTTTAATGTGTGCATGCAGCTGTTGCCTTAAAGATTTCCATACAATTTAATGTCGGAAGCCCCCAGTAGGGTATACCTTTTACGCTTCAATTACGCTTCCAACCCCGGCTGTTGTAATTCATCTTCGTGAAGTTTGTTCTGGTGAACGACAACATCGAGGCTTTTGTGGTTGGTCTGAGTAGTTTGCCTCTGACTTAACGGTAAGATCGCTCATTTTTTTCCCTGGGGCTGAAATGTTATTCAAGGACGTTGGAAAGCCGCCGTTAACGATATTAAGACCTCAGACAATAGCTCGCAAAAGTTGTATTTTATATTCTAGGGAATACTTTGCCAAACCTCATTTTCGTTTTAATCAAATGACATTAAACCTCGATTGATGCGATGTCGCTTTTGATCTTACATGATTTAATAGGTGGCATATTTAAAAGTGACGATGGTTTTCATGGCAGTCAAGTATTCTTTAATTTTAGAAATCACATTACGTTTCTGATGTAAAGAGAACTGCCAAAAATGAATAGTGGATTTTTCCAGTGAATTATTGAATTGGAAAAGACTTAGACGGAAATGGCTGTAGGCAGAGTGCAAGTTCAAGTTTTGTGCTTTAAGATGTTGCGAAGCTTCGACACTGAGATTGTATTGATTTTCTTAACAAATTGAGCGATCGTTCGCTTTCAAATGGTCTAACAAAAGTCATCCAGAACGACGTACGTTGTGCTTTGAAAAACGATTGCAAGCCGGACAATCGTGAACAATCCAACCAGCCGAGATAACGAAATGTTTGAAGAGATTGAAACTTCACATCGAATATTCGAATATCCCTTCCTCAACAAAATGGGCAATCGAGAAACAATTTAGATAACTTAAAGCTGAGGACCATGATAGATCAAGTTATTTTGTGCCACTCGCGCTGATTTTAACCCTGAACGAGTGAGATCTTCATGTTGCTCTTTAGATGAAATCCAAAACTGCCATTTGACCAAAACAGGAAAATCCATTGAATTACTCTGTTCAAGTTGGCTAGACTTTTTGAGTCTGTTGATGCAATCCGAACGTGATACCTCGTGATTCTTTCTTTCTTTTTTTTCCTGTGATGCTGCTTAGTATACTATACTATACTTGTACTGTTAAAGGTGATATTATAACCTTTGAGTTTGTGGATGAAATCCTGAAATGTGACCATTCAAATGAAACCTAGTACTGAGTAATACTTTCCTTTGGTGCTATTTATCTCGCTGTTCAAGTTGGCTCTATTTTTCACTCTGTGGATGAAATCCTAAAGTGTGATCATTTTAGTGACTGTTGTTTCTGAGTCGTACTTTCTTGTGGTGCTGTTTATTCCGAGCGTCGATATGCCTGATTTTAGTTATCAGCGGTTACATTGCACAACAGTTGACAATTCTCACGATCTGTGAAAGCGCAAAAGATTATGGTTTAATATTCTAATTTACATCGCCAGTAGATCGTGTACGTGCCAAACCTGCAAGAATTATTTTCGCACTTTTCCACAAATTGTACCATATTAATCTGTCTGTGTGGCCCGGTAAACATCTCAAACGATGGTGGGTGAAACTCGTAATCGTTTTATTTTTCATCGGTAATACTACTGTTTTTGTGCGCAAAACCAATTTAATGAATTTTCGCGAACGCATTGTTGGGTCATCCTCGGTGAAAAAACCTGTAAAACTCACCGGTGACGCAAAGCAAACGAAAAGGGAAAAATACTTGAAAGAGGGCCTAATTCTGACAAAATAAAGACAAATTTCCACGCGTTCTCATGGCCCATGGCCCGCACTGAGGATAACCCAGTTTTCAAAAGCGCTACACTTCTCGTTGGTTTCATTTGGTGCAGGTGCATGTAGTTTTTCCTTTGTTTCCGCTGTTAGCAAACGTGCTTACTTTTTGTCATTTATCTCCTGTTTTCGGAAGAAAAAGGCGTTAGCTCCAAAAGTAACCAATTGCTGTTTCAAACAATTATAGTAATGTCTATAGCTCCTGCATTTCCATTGCTTTTACTTCCGAAACAAGCAGCGATAGATGCGTTCTCGAGCACCAAATTCACATCGCTGGGAGTCACAGGTTTTGTTATGTTTTTACCATTTATCCGCAATTAGATTATTTTACAGGAAAAATGGCCTTAGCAATAGTACCGCGAGAAGTTTAACAGATTAGAAATATTCTATATTCATTGCTTATAGCGATTTTCAACTGTTAGTCATGAAGGCCCCAGCTGTTCAAAGGGTGTATAGCGCGAGCCATTGGATAAATCGCTAAACTCGATTGGTTTTGCTATTAATATATAACCTGTTTATCCGCTGGATAGTGATTTATCCACCTTTTGAACAACCACAGCCGAGGCTAGGTTGACGGCAACTTTTCTTTGCTTGTCATTTACGCCTGACTCAGAACTGTGTTTGTCAAAGAGTGCCACAAACGTTGGCTTACAGCCAGTTTTATTTCGGCGCTGTATATGATTGCCTTGTCTTTATCTTTGTTGAATCTTGCTTTACAAATTTTGTCGCTAAGCGGTGTGTGCATAGACAACGAAAACCACTTAACAAAGCACTTTCGGGCATAATCCTCCCAAAGTGTGGCAGTGTGTGTGTTTTCATAGTTTTCTCTCGTTTGAATTTTGCAGGGAAGTGTTTCCAGTTTCCATTGCAAGTAAACAGGGTCCCTGCCTTTCTTCAGCGAAAGTGGAAATCAGATAGTGAAGCAGATGTACCGGATGAAGACGAAGAGAGTGTTAAAAGCAGCCGGGATCCAGA
>NC_090876.1:2964492-2969492 GCF_036669935.1 Montipora foliosa
TGGTATTTTTGAGGGTAGTCGCGACAAGTAGAAAATGTAACATGACATTTCTTATGTGTGCTGCTCATCCAATTGCAGGTGCTTAAGTATTTTCCCGAGTGTCTTCAGGCGGATATTTGTCTTCATTTGAATTCGAGTTTGCTACATTCTTACCCAGCATTCACCACGGCACCGCAAGGTTGCCTTCGGGCCCTTGCTCTGCGCATAAAGACCACGCACCTTCCCCCTGGCGATTATATTATCTACCAGGGAGATGAAGTGAATCATTTGTACTTTGTCATTCGAGGAACTGTGGAGATATTGAGCGGTGACGTCATCATGGCGATTTTGGGCGAGTATTGTTATATAGAATTATTGAGACCGAGAGCTCTTGAAGTGGAGTCTATAACTTCGATATTAACTGACTAACTGTCATTGTGTTATCAGACTGTCAACATTTCGAACAGCACCCCTCCCCCTCCCAAAGATAGTTCCTCTTAGTATTTAACGATCAATCTCACCGTTTATGTAAAAAATGCATGAATAAAAGAATGGTGTTTCCATAAATCTTGAAATAACCAGACCTGAGAAAATGACCTCACAAAGTGAGGTAACAATTGTTCCTGGTGATGGAAAGACTGAATGCATAACGAACGTAGCCTTCTTGGTCCACGAGGACTCAAAGGCCATTTTGTATTGGTAAGTTCGTCTTTCTTGAAGATGAAAGGGTAGGGTAGGGTAGGCTGCCAATCGCTGGACTTCCGTTTTGGAGTTCCCGGGATCAAGGCTTTTGTATTCCCTCATCATTTTCATCGTCATCATATCTTCATTTACCCTTGGATTTTAGAATTTCCTTGGTGTAGCTAATATCTCCGAGCATATACCCCCAGCCATAACACACCACAGAGTTACAGACCACAACATCGGGAACATGTCCTACTCTTTTGCGAATAATGTGTGGGTTCTTTTGCGTCCCACCGGGATATGAACATTGAAGACGGGGCCTACAGTTTATCGTCCTTATCCGAGAAGACTAGAGGGTCTAACCATTTGCGGGTGGCATCCCGGTGCTCAAAAAACTGAGCCACCGGTGCGCGGTCCGCGGTTACCTGTTGGGCTACACTGACTTGTCCTCAGCTTGATTGTCTGTTTCCCGCCAGTTTGATTCTTAACTGTGGTAGTGTCATTTGTTTTATTGCTGTTGAAAAGCCTCTTAACGAAAGCAATCAGTGAAATTTGCTAAAATAAAAATTTGAGAATGTTACAATTCCATCAAGGCAATAGACCACTTTCGATATATTAAAATTCAGTCCTAAACAAAAGGCATCATCTCGAGGCTCTGGGGAATAGACTCAAACAAATCCTTATATTTATCCCCCAGAGCCTCGAGATGATGTCTTTTGTTTAGGGCTGAATTTTAATATATCGAAATTGGTCTATAGAGCGTTTTCACTCACGTGACCAGTAACCATATTGGATTACTGAAACAAGAGAGAGTATTTGCATGAAAATAGAGTTCAATTCCCGGAGGATTAGTTTGGTACATCATCATGGCCGCCATTCCTTTGTTTTGGAACACCAAGATGGCCGCCGTGACGTCATGTGAAAACGCTCTATTGACAATAAACCAAACACTTGACATAATTAAAACTATCGACTGATGTTGAGCTCGCAAGCATCTAAGGGAATTTCAAGCATGATGCATTTAATTTATGATTAATAAGGTGTCCCCGATTTGCTTATTCCCCCTTTAAACTTGGCGAAAAAAGTTTTGTCAACAGCGCTATTTACATGCCTTTAGGATTACAACGTTAAATGGAAAACTCACTTGTTTTTGTTCTGTTATATTTCAGGAAAAGGAGATTCATTCGGCGAAAACTTCGCAATTGATCCCAAGAAACCTGTAGTGAACTCTAACACAAGTGTTCGTGCATTAACGTACTGCGAAATGCGCACCATATCACGCGAAGATGTGTTGCACATATTGAATCAGTACCCCCTCTTCAGAGAGAACTTTATTAAAGATTTGGAAATCACCTACAACTTAAGTGGAGAGGAAGAAGAAAAGGTAAGCCTCCAAGTTGGGTTTTTTCCTTTTTCCTCTTCTTTGGTCCCTTTGCAGCTTGTCGTTTTACGGCGTGTTTGTAATAACTGAAGGATTTGTGGGGTGGGGAGAAGAAAGGACTAGACACCAGTAATTCCACCACTCTGCCGCCCTTTTCCTCCATCCCTACAATTTTTTAACCACGAAGAATTTGACTGGTCTTGTGATCTGTCTTTGATTGTGCTTGCGGGGAAGTTCAGATCAGTCTTTACTTCTTACGTTGTATTACTGCATGATTTGAGCGATCTATGATCTCATTCCTTTCGCAGAGTTTTCTCCGAACTGATCGAGCAATAAATTCCCATTCCCAAGTTCGCTCCTCAACTCACTCGGCCTCAGTATTTATAAAGGCGAACGGACCAGTCAAAACAGGCCGCGTGGAATTGAGGCCAAGAACGAGACCAAAAAGCTTGAATATCCCGAATCATTTGCATTTGAGAGATCAGAAGCCATCGACGTTGAGAACAGAATCTCCATTTCGTGAATGCGGCTCAGCAAAACCATATGTTGCAGAAGAGGCCGGACCAAATGGTGCTGATTTCAGTAGAGAAAGCACAACGTCAAAGCAGGCGGATGATAGTTGTACTGAAAAATCAGTTGATTCACATTCGGAAAAGTGTGATCAACCTGTTTGTAGAGACTGCTGCAATTCTATCAGGGAGGTGGAGAAGAAACTAGACAACTTGTCAAGCTGTTTACAGAGACTTGAAACAAAACTATCGACTGATGTTGAATCTATATTTGGAATTCTGAAAGCTGTTAGGCATTCAAGGGACCTTCAAACGCAGGTGTAAAAGACGTATTTATCTTATGAATGATCAGAGAGAGCATTCTCTCTTTGCGGCGGTGCCAATAGTCCCAACATTTTAGAAGCCCAAAAACTTTGCAGCAGCCATCCGTTCTTCTAAATCCTCATCACAACTGCAAAGTGACTCAGACTAGAATCCTCATCATTGTTTGAGACACATAGGGGTCCTGATGGGAGTCGTTGTAAGTCCTCCACGTTCCCTCCCTCTCGACCCTGACCATTTGGGTCGGGTTTTCTGGAAAAGTGCGAAAACTCGGAAGTTGTTACTCTACATTGGTATAACGTATCTCTGGTTTTTGTCTCGGTTTTACCGCAAAACAACACAGAATTACATATTTTAAAGGAAACATTCTCTTACAAAAACGAGTCAGTGTTGAAGGTGATTTAACATTTGAGTTATTCACGGTAAATTGTAAATAATATCCAATATAAAATGTGTAGTTTCTCATGGAGAAAGTGTAGGAATTTCACAATGGATATGATTATGTGGCTAGCCTTACATACGTATGTGTCATCCCTGCCAAGGGACTCATCAGAGACCTTTCGGCTAACTCGTCAAACATCGCGTTTGAAGTCCCGCTAGCACTTTTTCAAGTTGTTGAATTGGCAGATTACGCATTTGGGAATCCTTATGTGATATAAGGCCAGATTGCCACCATCGTTTTGATGCTAGCGGGACCTCAAACGCGATGTTTGACGAGTTAGCCGAAAGGTCTCTGATGAGTCCCTTGTAAGGCTAGCCACATAATTATTCATCATGGACAAAGAAAAAACTAATATCAGGGAGGCATTAAGTGTCAACTTTCTTATCAATGTACATTCCTTTTTAGAGTTGTTTTATAATAAATATCTGACCTTTCTCACCATGCGTCAGCATTTGGTGTTGTTAATAATGGTAATGGACCTGACGGGAGTGCAATTAAGTTCAATTACCCGGCTTTATTACATCCATTTAAAAATCACACAATAATTATTTAAGGATTTTAGTGGGTACCAATATTTTATTGATCCAGTTGGGAACAAAAGTTGTAACATTAGCCACACACAATGGTTTGCTTTGTCTTCCATTTTCCTGCACTTTGATTGGTTACCTTAAACAAGCCTTGAAATCTGATTGGTTGTTTTTTTCTAGTGTTCCTTTCTCATTCCTCTTTGCTCGGGAAATGGTTCGATTTAGAGCAAAGCATTGTGCATGCGTTTTGTGAATAAATCGCACTGCTGAGAGCCAATCAGATTGCAAGGATCACCAGCGATTTCTAAATGGATGTGATCAGAAACCCATAAGGGTTGAAACGTGTAACGGCCCCTTGTGTGCTGGGAAACAAGCATCTGAATATTCAATTTGCTAAGTACCATATTTGGAACAACAAGAGCGAGGAGTTTCCAAATATGGTACTTAGCAGTGAAACATTCAACCAATCAGTTCGCACTGAATATTCGGAAGCTGTGAACGCGCGTTACACGTTTCAACCCTTATGGGTTTCTGATGTGATTAATAATGGTAATATAACAGAGTGGATTCCAATTCAGTCTGTAATGATTTGAGTGATTTTCAAACTCTTACGCGGTCGTCCGATTTGTTCAATCACGAGTATGATTACAGACCGAATTGGACGACACGAAGTCCTGTTAACCAAATTAATCATAACCATTACAATTTCCGAGAAAACAAATGCATTCCTTTTCATTTTCTGTTACAGATTTCCAGTTTGGTAGGGTAAGTGGTTGTTGCTACTCAATAATAAGTGAAAAATAAAGCAGTTAATAGACCTTATTCATAAATGGCGGTCACATTTATAATTCTTTTGTCCAAGTGCAAATTAGCCTACCAAGCCTCAATTTAGAGCAAGAATTCTTTTCAATTCACTGTATGGTATCGAGGCTTGGTAGGCTAATTTGCACTTGGACAAAAGAATCATAAATTGACCTCCATTTATGAATAAGGTCTATGCACCAATCAGATTTGAAAAGATTGTAATGGTTATGATTAATAATATCTGTTGTACCATTGCTACTTTAAAGGTACCCAAAAATGGGAAGATCAAGGGAAAGACACTACTGTGACAACTTATGTCCAGAAATAAAGCTAAATCGTAGAGACACGCGGTC
>NC_090876.1:2974492-2976992 GCF_036669935.1 Montipora foliosa
CAAGTGTTATGAATTGAGTGATGGATGGGTTGTGGCACTGGGGTAGGACAGGTTGGCGCCTCAGCCTTCCCCGGGACAAGGCACGCTCCCGCCCACCAGTTCTCGGGTGGCACCTTTAGCAAGTGCCCGCAATCCCGACGCCACCCCCGTTAAGGTTAAGGGTGTAAGATGGTAGCGAAAGACTGGAAGGTAGTGGATTTCTAGCCAACATATATGCCGGGTATGTTTATTAAGTTACGAATCGCTTCAAATAAAGTTACCTTTCCCAAACCAATGCTTTCGGCGAGAGATGTCCGTGTTTGTTCCGTCTGCACCTTGATAACTCGACGTTTCTCCTTACTTTTGTCCACAAGCTCGTCTTTGTCAGTTAATATTCGCGACCATGCTACTTTTAGGTGATCAAGAAATCCAGAGGAATGATTTTTGGACGTAAGACGTCTGATGATAAGGCGAGTATTCTTTGCTTTGCGCCCGCCAATCGCCTTTCCTAATAATTAAAATATGTGAAAACGGACGTCATTTCTCCCATAAGAGCTTTTTCCACTTCATTTCTTTGTAAAACCTGCGATTGGGGGATAGGGGGATTTTGGAGGGGAAAGGGGAGGCGGTTGGAAAGGATAGCGATTAGAAATATCGCCACAGGAAAGGAAAGGAACTTTATTTAAGTGTCTAGTCTTCTAGCGCTGGAACACTAATTGGGGACACTGTGAAATGAAATCAACAAATTAACGCAAATCAAATCGAATCAAATCAGGGACCCACATAACCCCAACACCTGCTGATCTACTGAACACCTGGCCCCAGTTATTCAGAGACTGTATAACTTCATCCGTTTGAGGAGTCGCTTTCCGACAGCTTTAATCTGTGCAAAGATTTCAGTATTTACTCACATGACTGTGAATATGCAACTCTAAGCAAATCTAAGGACACTTTCCAATTTGACAGAACTGTTCGGCCAGACCGGGTATTTGGAAGGACTAACTCTACAACGTCTTCAAATTGACACACTTCGAGGATAATATATAGTCCTTCAGAAGAATGCCAGGGATTACCATGCAAGTGTTCCTTCAAACTGTTGCAAGTCTTTGCATACTGACGGGTCTGGCCGGCCAGTTCTGACAAAAGGAAAGCGCCCTAAATAAAGACTAACTAACCCGAAAAACTTTGACAACGTTGAACGTGACTGAAGTATAGTTTATACTCTGGATAACAGTGACTTATTCACTGGATGAAGAAATTCTGTATTTGGACAACTAGAGTGAAGGTTGGCTTACCCTACACGGTTGTTTAATTCTTCTTATTGGAGAAAGGTCATGTTGTTCCTGGGGCTCGTCTCTTTTAACGTTAAATTTTTTTTCAAGATAGCATAGAGCAAACTAATTGTGAAGTTTGCTGACTTAAAACCTCTCCGTTTTTAAGATAAAGCACGAAGATTTCTGACACCCGAAAAAATCCCGAAATTTTTCATGACGTTCGAGAAACGCCGGAGCAAGTGCTCCTTCCTTACCTCGTTTGATTTCTGTTGAAGCCTTTGGTGGTGTAGGTTGCGGTGGAGGCAAGGGTGGTGCAGATGGAGGAGACACCACAAAACTGTCATCATTATCAGCTGTCGAGTCAATCTTCGTAGAATGCGACTCAGTGGAGTAGATGACCTCTCCAGATGATGATTCGTAATCCGAACCGAGCAATGATTTTTCCTCGCTGTTGCTTTCCAAAGTATTTCCGTTAACATCCAACGCTAACTTAGCTGCCGAACCAGTTCCACTTGAGAGAAGCTCTGTTGACGAACACTCACTTGATTGAACCAACACCAGCTTCGTCTCTACCTCATCTTCGATTGTTATGATGACTTCATTTAACGGAGCCACTGGCGTTTTACAGGATTCTGTAGAAGAATTGCTTGTATTTGTTTCCTTGGTGCATTCAACTGACCCTCCAGAGTCCTTGGATAAACCTGTCGATTCCGCTGCGGTACAAGTTGACGCTTCTTGCATGTTACATGCAACGGGTGCCTCAGGGGCAGAGAGGTGCGGCGATGTTGTTTCGTTGTCATCCGAAGTTGGTGCAGAAGTTGATGCTGATGGTAGTGTGTCGTTTTGTCCGCTTTGAGAGCAATTGTATGAATCCGGGGGCTCAGATTGAAGAGATATCCCTGAAAACCCATTCATTGGGGAGGACACGGGTGTTTCATTGGGTGTACAGGAAGACGGTTCGGACATAGGAGATTGACAACCACTAAATGCATCAGATCCTACGGTTTCGTCGACAAAACAAACTTCTCCGGGTTGAGTACTTTGTTGGGTGTTATAAGGAGTTGTTTCTTTCCCCGCGGTGTTCTCATCGGCTTTTTCCGTTGACCCAGCATGATGATCCTTTGACTTTGCGGCAGATTTGTCATTTCCTTTCTTCTTTCGCATAGCACCTTTTCTTTTGAAAAATGATTTTTTGCTTGTTGCAGTTTCTCCACGGTCCGCTGCAGCACCAACTTCCGGATCATCGA
>NC_090876.1:2981992-3004492 GCF_036669935.1 Montipora foliosa
CTCAGCACTTTTACCTGGCCAGCCCCCCTAACCGGGCTGGCTCGCCTCATAAACAAGCCCTAAGGGAGGTATGATTTTCATCTTTTGAACCTAAAATTTTTAATCTGCATGAATCTAATGGGCTTTGTAGCATAACAGCTCCTTCTGTATGCAAGAAAAATCTACAACTATAGTATTAAAAGCCTGCAGAAATGCACTCACAAATTGACGCAGCTGGAAGCCAGAAATTTGTGGATTCTAGGAAAGTTTAGGACTAAAATATCAGCTTACAGAAGAGAAGGTTGAAAAAAGTCACTTTTACTCTGGAGACTTGGTGACTCGCACAGGGGATCAGGAGATTTGCTCTGTATCCGGGACACTCCTAGATAATTTGGGAGAGTTGACATATATCATATTTGCATGGACTAGAATGATATTCTTGCAGCATGAGCACAAGCAAGGCAAGTGCTTTTTATGGCCAGGTGCTTAGTGAAATTTTCAGGCACCATACTGGGGCAACACTTCCAGAGGTGGCATTGGGGCACAGATTTGGGCAAGGGCACTTATGTCTGATGGAGGTTGTGCCTACTCCTTAGCGTTACCCCTAATATAAAGTACAAAGTCTGCTAATATGGGAAACATTCAGTGAATTAAACAAAAGTATGTGAATAAAGTGCCCCAGCATTGTGCATAAGAACCAAGTTTGGAGGGCAGGTATACTTTTTCTGTTTGGTGAGTAATTTATGGAAGAGTCCACAGCTTCCCCTTGCCTTGCTTCAAATCCACCTCATCTATGCACAAATTTTCAACTCCTGCTTAGTCTTTATTGCCTACATGTATATTACACACCCAAGTGAACACGAAAACCAGCCAGCATTCTGAGATTCATCATTTTATTAACAGGTATGCAGTACCAAATACTCAGTTTTCAGTGCCCATCAAAGTTGGAAGTCAAGAACTTAATGAGCTGATCAATAGCTTGTTGTCTTCAAATGGTAACTATGTTCTAAACTACAGCTACTAAATAATAGATTGCCTTTACATGGTATTAAAAATTAATTAATAACCAAGATATTGATAATCACTCGTACACATTTTCACATAATTATTTATTTTGCTCTTACCTTGTACTATTCTCCTACACAGCAGTTGGAGGAGCGTTGCATGACCACATAAAGAACGGCTGCATAGGAGACTAACCTTGTACAATACTAGTTCATAACCCATTGACGCCTAGGAGTGAGACTTAACAAATTTTACTCTGTCTAACGCCAGACAATTTTTTTTCGTCAACTAGGGCCGTCCTAGGGCCCCTGATCATGAGGGGTGAATGGGTTAAATCTTACCTGATTCCTTACCAGCCATAAATTAAGGTGGGAGTTAGGTATTTATCAGCCCTGTGACCACCCATTGCTGTACTTGTTTTAAAACCCATTTATCCCTGAAGCGACCCTATTAACCGTAAAATCATCTGCCGTTAGACAGTGTAAGAGTAAAATCTTTAAGTGGCACTATTTGATTGAAGGGAGGTACG
Organism: Montipora foliosa; assembly: GCF_036669935.1. Taxonomy (NCBI): domain Eukaryota; kingdom Metazoa; phylum Cnidaria; class Anthozoa; order Scleractinia; family Acroporidae; genus Montipora; species Montipora foliosa. The sequence goes on from NC_090876.1 coordinate 2,983,506, forward strand.
GTGGCCTCGTGGTTAGTGTGCTTGACTCTGGATTGAGTGGTCTGGGTTCAGGTCCTGGCCAGGGACATTGCATTGTGCTCTGGGCAAGACACTTTACTCTCCTGGTGCCTCTCTCCACACAGGTGTATAAATGGGTACCAGCGAAATTGCTGGGGGTAACCCTGCGATCGACTAGCATCCCATCCAGGGGGGAGTAGAAATACTCCTAGTCACTTCATGCTACAGAGACCGGAGATAAGTGCCGGCCTGATGGGCCCTCTGGCTCGTAAACAGAGACTTTCATTGGATTGAAAGGGTTAAAGGGCACTGTTAACCCTTTACATCCTTAGTGGTCCGCTTTTGACAAGTAAAATCGTCTGGTGTTAGACAGAGTAAAATCTGTAGATGTTACTCTCAGGATTGAAAAGGTTAATAACAATAATTATCATTATTCTAATGATTAATTTTTCAATTAGAGCTGTAAAAAGGTTCTCATGCATCTATGTCTATAGATTCCTTTTCACCAGTTCTTTTATTAAAATTAGTTTTGGTTGTATCTGTTGTGGTTCAATTTTTTCTTGGTTTAAAATTTTTCAAACTAGTTCAATTGGTACTCTGCGAGCAGTCTCTTTTGATCTTCCTAGATAAGTCGGGAAGAGGAAAGTAGACTCTGCCAGCCGGCTCGACTTTCTTTGATTTGTCGCTCATCCAAAGAAATGGATGAGTCAGTCCAGTTTCGACTTGTCAAACCTGTTTTTTTAATTTGTAAGCATGATCAATGGCCACGCATCATCAATAATTTTTAAATTTACGACAGCGTGACAATTTTTAACTCAAATTTTTAACCCATACTCAACACGAAATGTCGAGCCGGCTGGCAGAGTCTACTTTCAAAAGCATCTGTTTACTGGTTTTGATTGGAATCAATGCTGTTAACAACAGTTTTAAATGTAAACAACTATCTACGATTGCACTTAACCCTATCATTGGGTCACCGAATGTGGAATGTGGACTTCGGACTAGGGAATTGCAACAGGGTATTGACCAAGGTTGTGACATAACTGTCTAAATTTCCATGAGTATTTCCTCCATATGTCGGTTACAGAAACTAGTTTGCCAAAATTGAGAAACCTATTAATTTTTTCAGTAAAAACTGAAATGGTAATTTAAAAACTTGAACTATCTTGAGTTTTAAGGAAACGATTTCATGCTCAACACGAAATGTCGAGCCATGTATGACCCCACCATATATTGAATACTAACCGACAAAGGTTGGATTTGAAATTAAATATCGTTTTAGGCCAATTATTTGGTCTAAAACGTTATTGCTCCTAATCTCAGGCTTAATCTGAATTATAATCTTAATCTCAGTGAATTAGGAGTGATAAAGTTTTAGGCCTAAAACAATATTTAATTTCAAATCCAACCTTTGTTGGTTAGTACTCAGTGAATGATGGGGTCACACATGGTGTTTTCGTGCTTCGTTTACAATGTAGCTGTTTCATTTTTTGGTGTTTTGCTGTTTTGTGGTTTCGTAATGCCCATGTAATTCTTATGTTTTTTGAAGAGCACTGAACGTGTCTTGTCACTCAGGGCGATCATTAAGGGCCGGGGGCCGTCCTCACCTACCTGAAGTTTCATTCCCGCCTAACTTAAAGAGAGAAACAATAGAGTTTATGCAACAAATTCACTGTTTTCCCCACCAACGTCTCTAATTTCCCTGCCGTCTTAAAAAGTTAGTGACAGCCCTGTCACTATTCCATTCTACAGCTGTAGAAAAAGGGGAGTCTGACTTTGAAAGTGACAGGAATTTGCAGTTTGATTTTCTCATCAATGGAGTTTATTTGCAAGATACACTGGAAAAACACTTGAAAAAGTACACCATATCAACAGTAAGTAGTATTTGTACATTTGCACCTTGCCCAAATCCACTGAGTTCTATCTAAAACCACTGAAAACAGGAAGATCTCAAAACTGTATACCGGTAATAATTTATTTATGACGTCTTTGACCTTGATGCTGTGGGTTATGATGTACATGTAGGCATTAAAATTCCTACAGGTGGAAGTAACTGTAAGAGCTTTGCCAGATTTAGAAACAAAGGATACATCCCACACACAATTATCCATGTACATGTACATATCCTGGTGCTTTGTAAGGTGCGCTTTGCAAGAGTCATTTTTTTGATCATGTATTTTGAACATCTGTCAGAGGGAGCCCCCACTCCAACAGATAATGAAATAAATGAATGTTCTAATTTACTTTTGTTTTTGAATTTCTTTGAGCACTGCCATCTTGAATAATAAAAATAATGTCACATGCAAAGGCTAACATGCTAAGGTCAACCTGTTATTACTTTGTTCGAAGAATGAAGTATAGGATTCGACTCTGTTTTTGGACTTAAGACTTAATTTCTCTACATCTCTCATCTGGCAGTTGTGATGACCACTAAACCATGGAAGACTACATGACAGCTTAACAGAGAAATAATTATGTATTAAGAATTGTGTGTGACTGGAAACAGGTTTTTGTGTTTTTGTTGCACACAATGCAATATCCAGTTGTTGTATGATTCTGTAACACATAGTTATGATAATTTTATAATACTGCCAGTATTGTTAAGAAAAAGTATTAAATATTTTAACCTAGAGACTTCCAAAGCATCTGTTTACTGGTTTTGATTGGAATCAATGCCGTTAACAACAATTTTAAATGTAAACAACTATCTACGATTGCACTTAACCCTATCGTTGGGTCACCGAATGTGGAATGTGGACTTCGGACTAGGGAATTGCAACAGGATATTGACCAAGGTTGTAACATAAAAAAAATTCACACTCAATTTCTAATCTTGGGTGTCCTGTGCATAGGGTGAGCCTCAGCCAGTTTTCGTTTGTCTGCTTTTTAATGCAGTGCCATCGTAATTAGATCATATGTGCACATGACTATCACCCACCTTGTGTATTGAGTCAATTTGCACCAACGCTGTTTTTTGTCAAGGGACATTTTTTTAGTAATAATTTCTAAGACAATTTCAAAAATTTCCCAGATTTCAACAATTTTAGTTTTTGTGACATCATCACCTCTTTACGCCAAACTTTCCCTTTTTGGCCACATTCCTCACATGTTGATAATTTTGATAGATGTTCTCAGGGTTCTCCTTATCAAGGGGTAACCGGTAAAATTTACTGCTTGTAAGAGCACTTATTACCGCCTGCAAACGCTCAGAAGTCGCTTATCCTTTGCAGAACGTCCAACATTAACCAATTGCTTTACCGGTTTGAAAAGGTCCTCTACCTGTTGCGCTGAAAACTAGGGAGAACCCTGTGTTCTTCACATAAATGCGTCGTCTTCTAGGCATCTTTACTTGTCTAGTGATTCCAACCTCCAAAGTTCTCCTGACAAATGCACTTGAAAATCAATGGTTACTCCTTGTTATTTAGAAAGTGGGACCTTGGCGGGAAATTTTAAAATGAAAATAAGAAATTCTAAAATTCATTTCTCCTGATTCAATCTATAAGTTCAGAATCATGCTTTGTTTTACTCTTTTCTCACACAGGAAAGTGTTGTGGAAATAGAATATGTTGAAAAACACCCAACACCACGACCAGATAATTTTATGCTTCATGATGACTGGGTCAGCTCAGTGTCCATTCGTAAAAAATGGTATGTTAATTTGCATGGTGTATATTTATCTTTAACAGTCAAGCTGTGTCACGCACGACCAATATGAACATTCGAATTCTTCTTTGGAGCTTCTGAGATTTTAATGGCATCTTGAAGATTTTTCTGAAAGTGGCCCAGTTTTTCTGAAAGTGGCCCAGTGGTTAGGGCACTTGCCTTGAGAGCCGGAGATCCCGGGTTCAAGACCCGCTCTGACCACTCGCTGAATTTGTTCCTGGTAGTCCCTGGTTCAACTTCCAAGCTGCACTTGTATATAGCCAACTGGTTTGCCTCCGGCCAGTTGGGATTCTTAACAGTTGTTGTTGTTGTGTTCTGTTGTTTCGTTGATTGTTTCATTGGCCCTGAAAAGCCCCTATGGGGAGTGGTCAATTAAGTATGTATGTATGTATGTATGTATGTAAAGTTGTTGCAGAAAAATGCACAATAACTGAACAATATTTCATCAAACGCTTGAACTAGTTTACACTTTAAAAACACTGTTTATTTTAATATAATAAAATGAAAGTTCATAGCTAACTACCGGTATTTGCAATATATGAAAGGAAATAATCCCCAGGAATTCAGACTCTTGAGAGCAAAGTTCAAACCTGGTATGCAGATTTGAATACTCAGTTCAACTTTCAAAGCAACTGTAGCAAAAGGTACATTGCAACAAAGTAGACAATCAGAAACTACTCTGGTTTAAAGTTACTAACATATCAAAGGCTCAACTGTTTGACACTCCTGTCTGGTTTCTTCATCAGGGGTGAACCAAAGTTATCACAAGTTAGAGTAAAATATGTGCACTCTTTCCTTTTTTTGGCAAATTGGTAGCATTTTGAAGAAATATTCACTAAAGTGGAGGTGGCTAGTGCTGGCTATCCACTGCTAGCCACCAACACTGATTTGAATATGTAGTTGTTTTGTTATTATACTAAAAAAAAAAGTGAGATAATATAGCACAAAAAGATGATTTTAACTCATTTATTCCTGCAACGATTACAATAATTGTGTTCGGGTGCAAATCCCGCATGAGTTGCTTGGAGGTGACTAGCAAAGGATTTTCAGAGTTGAGTAGTCAATCAGAGCGTGCCCCGGCAGGTACAAAATGCAGGGCACAGGTCACAGGTCACAGGTCATTGTTTTACCTATACAGAAAGTATCCTAAACATTCATAAAAGCTAACCTTAGGCCTAAAAACTTTTCTTTAGGCCTAATTAGGCCTAAAATTAGCTTTTATGAACGTTTAGGATACTTTTCTTTAGGCCTAATTAGGCCTAAGGTTAGCTTTTATGAATGTTTAGGATACTTTCTGTACAAGTTAAATAATGACCTTTGACCTGTGCCCTGTGCCCTGCGTTTCGTCCCTGCCGGAGCGCGCCCTCAACGCTACCCAGTGTTGTAGTATATACCAAAAGAGGATGCACTGTAAGTCTCAAGGTTATAAATAGTTATTTAGGAGACTGCACAAAGTATAAACTTAAAACAGATCAAAATTTAGATCATAGCATTGGTAATTGATGTCAAGGTAAAAAATGGAATTACCTATAGCTTTTTGTTTTTTTTTTTTCTCTGACCATTTTAATCACTCACTGAAGAACTATGTCCCCATTAACCCTTTGACGTCAAAACCAGCCGAAACTGGCCAGACGATTTTACTCATCAATGGGGAACCCCTGGGAGTCAATGGGTTAATGGGTGAGGTAATGAATTTGATCCCATCAATGTGTCGGCCAACATGCTGCCAATAATTATATTGGCCAGCTCATTACCGATCTTATTGATTATTTTTAATGATTGTTTATTTCTATTTCAAGTATTCTGAGTGGCTGTTATGACAACAATGTTTACATGTGGGATGTTTATGGTAAGTACATGTATACTAAGTGGTTCATGGAGAAATGTATAGAATTTAATGCATGCCAGTTTATTTTTATGAGCATCACAAAGTCCCTCAGTGAAAGTTAATAGTACTTGAGTCCAGGAATACAAGTGTCCGGTAAACCCCTGCTCCTGAATTAAAGATAAATAGCCCCATTGCTCTAACCGAAAAACAAAGGTAACCTTACTGCTTACGTTATTGTTGGAAACAGGTAGCAAATGCTTTAACAGGACATTCTGTGTTAAATATCAAATTTGGCTTTCATCCAATTACAGTGAACATGTACAACTTGTATGTTCATTTCGGGACATAAGTGAGAAAAAGGCCATTTACAACAAACTGGTCACATGACTGATAATTGGTGAACTTAAAGCTCAGACTTTATAAGTATAGGTAATTACATGATTTCAAGTGCAATCTGGAATAAAGAAGCACGACTAAATTTTTTTAAAGACGACCAAAATTGCATGAGCCTGTAGGGCGAGTGCAATTTGTAGTCTTTGAAAAATTAAAAGAACTTATTTATTCGAAATTGCAAGAGAAAAATCATGTGATTACTCATTAATAATATACATGAAAAAAATCGAGACGTTTAAGCAGAAGAAACTCATGTGTATCATACAGTCAGGGAAAAATTATGCTATAAATTGCACCATACAGGGCGTGTAGTTGATTTGAAAACAAAAGATTTGAGTGGTTCTGACCAGACCCTATTGTTTATTAGCCATTCATAATCCAGAAATTTATTATTTTGACGTGTAATGAGCACTGGTATTACACTTTTTGCACTGCTTCACTTGAACTGCACTGCTCTTTGCCGATCAGAATCAAGTAATTTTTTCATGTATATTATTAATTCCAGAAATGGAAAGATTGTGTTTCAGAGAAGTACCACTTGACATAAAGATTTTATGATGATTTAAACACTCGAAAGTTCCATACTTTTGTTTACGAATGAAATAAGGCTTTCGCACTCCAGTGTAAGTGAGAATAATTTATAATGTGCAAGGTTGGAAATTTTCATACTTTCATATTTTGAAGGAAGAAATGAAAAGGGATTTTAAAACTTAGAAAAATACAAGGATTTGTATGAAAATCATAAAACGGTGACTGGATAGCAAAGCATCCTTTTCCCATACAAATCCTTATAAATCTCAGTCAACCATAACAACACCAGTTGAAACGATATATACGAAAATTGGCATGGTATTATATTTTGAGCTGCTCTTTATATTTCTGGAAAAATTACAGTGTATTTTATGAAACCAGCAGCATCATCGTGTTTTTGAAGAAAAGGTCACATGATGAATTGTTGCTCAAGGATAACACAGTTTTGCGTTTTGCTTAAATGTGTTCCATACATGTCAAACGTCTTTAGAAAGAATAACTAAAGACTTAAGTTTGAAAAGATAGAAGGGCAAAGAAAAATGGTAAATCAAACAATAATATTTTTATTTATCACACACATCAATTTTTATTGATCTGCAGCACTTGCAATGGAGCTTGTGTTTCCAGAATCCCTAATCACTATTATCATCATGCCATAATCTGAAAATGTTATTGATTATAATCTTATGCTGTGCGATAGGCACGTGTGTTGCAACAGTTGATGGCCACACGGCACCTGTCAAGAGTGTCTGTTGGATTGATGTGGGTAAGTCTCACAAGTGCCAACTAACTTTATTGCTCTATTAATGAAGAGCTGTGTACATGTCTCTTATTATTGCTTATTTATAGAATATCAACTTATCTTAAAGAAACAAAAATACAGCTGTAAGTAGAAACAATGGAACTTGTATAAATTGTGAGGCTAAGCTGCACGGTTTGTTTCTTCTTGTATACATGTAGATTTGATCTCTTATTAATATTGCCTTCCATAAGTAACATGTATTATCTGTTAAGGCAATGGGTCTTTTCATCCAATTCCATAGGTTCTAGAAATTATCTACATTAACATCACTAACTTCATTTGTAGATGACAATGATGATGGTTTATTCATCAGCTCATCTCAGGACCAGTCCATAAGACTTAGCCAGGTAAACATTTATTAATGACCCCAGCTTTTAAAAAAAAAGGAGTGCATTATTTGTTTTGCCAATCATTATTTTAGGGGATTGTGCTGATATTTCTTTTCCCTGCTTGTTTTTAGTGGTTTGGAAAGGAGAGTAAAGCTGATTGTGTTCATGTTTGCAAAGGACATTCACAAAGTGTTGATGCTCTTGCTGTTGATGATTCTAAAACAAAGGTGATCAGTACTATTGGTTTACATGATTACATAATTTTATTTTCATAACTTGTTGTTGTGACGATCTTTAGTACGACTTGAAAAAATGAGGGAGTTTGAGCCTAGAAAGTGCAAATTTTACAAGGAGAGGGAGGTGGAATATTATTTTCAGATTTATAGACCCAAATACTCAATCTACATGGTACAGTCTTGGACGATTTTTAAAAAAGGGGGTTTCTTTATATAATAATATTATGATGTGTTGACCCTTTTCAGATGCAAACAAGTGGTTATGAAATTATGCTCAAAGGAATTTACAAAACCCTAAAACTAACCCTCTGGACACAGCTAAGAAAAAGTTATCCAAAATGTCTTGATATCTTTGTTTGCTCACCATGATAACAACACAGTATGTGCTTCCAAACATGTGGTTTGTCACATCCTTCCAAAAGAGCTTTTCTCACAAAAATAAACTTTATTTCAATGATCTGATGGGAGATAATTCATTGATATAAAAATGGTTTTTGAAGATGATACTCAACAATAAAGCAAGAATTAATCATTTATTTGAGGCTAATTATTTTCAGTTTCGTTGTAAAATAAGCTAGGTACTCCAATCAAAGTAGGCGGATGCCGGTACTCGGGTCCTGGCTTCTTATGTAAACCCTGACATTTTGATGAAATGGTGTGGTTGCAGTTTTCACGTGATCTTTATTTATTTAGTACATATTTTCCTGTTAAGTTTTGTAGTGGCTCGTGGGATAAAACATTAAAGATATGGTCTTGTGGTAAGTGTTTACACACTGCAGTGTTATGTAAACTTGTTTTTAAAGAAAGGGACATCAAACTCTGTTCATTACTAAATGTATTTCTTTTCTTTAAAATGTTCTTCTCTCTTGTATTCTTATCATGTGTTTTCAGTTCCAGATTTGTCAGCTTCCGATGAACTAGAAGAGGATGGCAAAGTCACAAAGAAACAGAAGAGAGCCTCTAGTAACAGAAAACCAACTACAAGGGTAGTGTGTAAAACATGAATTTCCAAAAATGAAAATGGTCTTTAAGCTCTTGGAACTACTGTGCATTTACAGTAGTATGTTAATGTGGTCTTCAAAATACATGTACAATTTATGGAGGAGGTGACATTTTAGATAGAGTTCTTTCTAATCTAATTTACAATGTACAATGTACATGTACAAGTTTTCAGCACCCTGACCTCTCAATTGGCTGTGTCTCAAGACAACTGACCAGTCACCTTGTTATCATACAGACCCAACTTTTGTTACCATATCAATCATATCATGTTTATTTGAATCTTACATTTAGTTTGTTTACTGTTCTCTGTTTTCCTGTTTGGGCATTTAGATCACTATTTTTACTTTTGTTGCATGAACAAAATTTTAATGTTGTCTGAAAAGTGACAGATCTACCAAGTTGGTTACAGTCAGGTTTTTTGGCCACCCTCACTGTCTACAGTACCTGCAGTAGATTTGTTGCCCTATGCAGATTGCATTAACTGGTGTGGCTTGTGGCCTCACTGATTGCATGAAAAAAAAAGGGAACAGTGAACCGTTTGGCTTCCTCGAACTAATCGATGTCATTTTTTTTTTGCATTTTTTGCCATTTTCATTTTCTCTTTCCAGACACCAATGATGACCCTGTCAGGTCACACAGAAGCTATCTCTTGTGTTTTGTGGATGAGCGACAATGTGGTTTGTAGTGCAGGATGGGATCATTCCATTCGGATATGGGACCTGAGTGCAGGGATCAACAAGCAGACCCTGGTACATGTGATTATGGCAGTTACAATATTAATTACTTTTAATGCTAAATAGTGTTGTCTTCTAAGGATGTCATGTCACTTGCATGAGTCAAAAATTATTTTCAATTAATAATTATTATTTTATAGCTTTTTGTCTTCATTTCTTTTGTTTCAGAATGGTTCTAAAGTATTTTGCAGTATATCTTACTCCTCCATGTCGGAGCTTCTTGTTTCTGGAAGCACAGACAGACATGTCAGACTCTGGGATCCGAGAACAACAGGTCAGTCAGTCTGTCTGCCAGACAGCCTGCTAGGCGGTTGGTCTGTCTGGAAGTCTTTCAGTCGTTTGGTTGGTCGGTCAACCAACCAATTATTATTAGTTGGCCAGTTATTTGGTCATTTAGTCAGTGAGTGAGTTGACTGGTGGGTTGGTCAACTGGTCAATTAATCAGACTTAACTGATTTGAGTGTAATGTGAAGTGCTAAGTTTCTGCCCCATATGAACCATGTGGGCATTTCTACTGATGGAAATGGGCCCACACAAGCACTGATTTGAGTGTAATGTGAAGTGCTAAGTTTCTACCCCATATGAACCATGTGAGCGTTAGCCCTACTGATGGAAATGGGTCCAGTTAAGTCTGTTCAAATATAAGTGCTTCATGGCCAACGTTTGCAAAAACGTAATCCTTCCTTGTACCTGTACATGGTCAATAATCAGTTGGTCGCTGGATCCATCATTCAGTCAGTCAGTCAGTTTGTCCATTGGTTAATCAAGAACCTTATTTGTGACAGCCATTGCACTGACTTTGTTAGCTCTTAGAATGAAAAGGTTAATGATTGATCCTATTAGTTATTAGCGTAAATGTACATTGGAAGCATTTGTTGCTGCAAAAGTGGTACAATGTACCTTGCGAAATCATGGATATTTATATTTGTAGTGCCTGGCCCAAGATATTGGTGATATCCATATAAACGTATTAACACATGCATTTTGGAAAAAGTGTTTTGTTAAATTTTGCCTTTTTCTCTCATGTTTTTTAATCATTTTTGCGATGTCTTTCAGATGGAACAGTCATCAAGACTACTTTGACGTCACACCAAGGATGGGTCTCTTCAGTGGCGTGGTCACGTAGTAGCGAATTCGAACTTATCTCTGGATCATATGACAATACAGTTAAGCTCTGGGATACACGGAGGTTAGTAACTGGTTTCTCTGACTGGATCCCCTTCTGTCCGTCCCTTCCTCCCCCCCCTCCCCCCCTGCCCCCCTCCCCCCGAAAAAACATTCGGATTCTTGGTAGGTGAGCCTTTGAAATTAAAGTCGAAACAAATGCAAATCAATTCCGTCAAAAAACTGATGTTGTTGTAACAACTCCTTAAAAGCACTACAGGTAAACATAGGGATTAGGTTCTAAAGGAATGAGGTATGTTTTTTTTTTGGGGGGGGGGGGGGGGTGATGACCATATCGGAAGTGAGATGCTTGAGACAAGTTAGGCACAGAGAGGGCCCCCGCCCCCCGCATCCTTTGGTCCTCTCTCTCTCTCTCTCTCTCTATGGGACAGGTCAGCCTTTTCATGGTAAAAATTCGAGTTTCTTTTCTCATCAGCATCAACATACCGCTGTACACACTGTCAGAACACCAAGACAAAGTCATGTGTGTTGACTGGACTATGAAAACGGTATGTTGTCAATTAACTTAAGATTTTTTCCTTCTTTTATCCATCCTTCAAGACGCATATGGCCCAGAAAGGTCTATATATATATATATATATAACGGAGTTCACTGTTCTCGTATTTTCAGTCAATTCTTAGTGGTGGTGCTGACAACCAGTTGATAACTTGCGATATCTCGGAAGGAGGCTCCAGGACGACGGACAGTGATATGGAACACCAGTCTGCAGATACGTAACATCAAACTCCTAGTCGGGATCATCAAGCGAACCTCGACTGGTTCGACAGTCTTCACTGAGAATGAACCTGGCCGTCATCAAATTAAGAACTTCGCCAGTACAAAAATGTGCTTAAAAGGATTAACAAAGAAGAACAAGAGTGGATTTACGGTCATCTCGTGGCCGGAAAGCCTCGCCATAACCCAACTCGCCAAAGATTAAGAAGAATACCTAAAGCGCTGTTACAACTATCCAACTTTTCGCACAACGCCATGGCGCGACAAGTTGCACAAAACATTGCTTAAAGTGCAGAAGACACAAAATTTTTTATTAGCTTGCTCGAAAGAGCTTTCAAGAATGCAATAGCACTCGTGGTTGCCGAATTATTCAATATTTTGATTTATGCAAATTAGAGGACTTGTGACGTGACATGGTGGACACAAAATTGTGTAAAATCACAAAATATGGGATATAGTCGCAAGTCGTCTAATTTGCATAAATCAAAATCTTGAAATAACTTGGCAACCAAAAGAGCTATGACAATAAAATAAACGTCTTTCTTCATCATTTTGAAAGCTCTTTTAAACAAGGTAATAAAAATTTTTGTGTCATATGCACTTTAATGTAACATAGCTTTCAACGGCCTAAAACGTTGTGAGACAAGTTGAACGCTTCACGCAACGTTACAACCATTTTTTTTCACTCATTGCGCATTGTACCAACTGTCGTGCAACCTGTCGTGAAAATGTTCCTTCAACCTCATGTGATCATCGAAAACGAGACAAGTTGCCGGGAAACGTTGCCGAGTGTAACATCCCGTCAAACAATGTGTTTGGAAATGAGAGAACTCTTGTCGAGACAAGTTTCACGAAAAATTGTCCACCTCAACAGCGCCTTTATAGATGAGGAAATGGGTGCAAGGAAATACGGGACGTTGCAAAGACTGGCGCTCCCCTTAAATACAACGCGATCTACGTGCTTCCTTTTTTGTTCTCTTGCTCTCCGAGTCTGAATTCCAAATCAGTTTCCACACACGACACTGATTTTCTTGAAAAGTTCGATTTATATTGAAAACATACACAAACTATTTTTTGAAAAGGAGTTTTATTGTTTAACTTGTCAGCTAAAAATGTTTCAACTCGTGTAAAAAGCAGTCTTTTTTAGTACATGTTGTCTAAAAGTTACCACTGACTGATTGTTTTAACAATTACATTCTGATTGTTTAAAAAATTATTAATGTTGTGCATATTATATGTGGTTTCAACTTAGGAATATCCCCAACTCACAAAGCTTTTAAAGAACGAACTACGTTACAATTGGCTCTTTCTAATTCGACAATATCAGTCCACTGTTTGTGTTGTATACATTTATTTTTGTTCTAGCAAACTCACAGCTAAAACTAGTAGGGCATTTTATTTCCATAATGGCGTTTAATAACAGCCTTGAACGTGCGTATCTGCATTGGACTAAGCTGCACATTTAAATCAGTTGGCGATCGAGGCATCTCTTTCTTCTTCTTTTCGATTTTCGTTCCTTTTTTAATATTCCAGCGAAGAGGTTGTTTGTCCTTCATCAGCTGATTGGCAGACAGGTTCATTTCCGTCATGGACTCGATATCAAAATCGGTGAACAGCTCCGCCAATGAAATGTTCACAGGTTGTGATAGCTTAGCATCCTCGTCAACTTCATACTGATGCTCCACGCGGATCAGGGCCAAGTCCCTCGCAGTTTCCAAGGTCAGAAGGTGAACGTTCGGCGGTAGTTCACGTTTAAGACCACCGTGCAGTGAGTTATACAGGTTCGTCCATTTTTCGAAACCGAGGCTGTTTGGCGCAAAAGCGAGCACGGGTTCCAATAACAGCTTTTCTCCAAGTTCACGATGCAGAGCTGCAGAGGACTTGGGTGGCGCCAGAATGACGCATAGTTTGCCACGAACAATCAAACCTTTTCCCGATATCCCGGTCTCGTTTAGCGGTTCATTGACTCCTCTCTTGTCATCTACCAACAGTCGCCTATGAAGCATGATCTCCATAGAGCCACTGGTCAGGCTTGACCCACCCAGTGAGCGGTCAGTCAGAATCGTCAGCTGCTTATTACTGTCTTTAATGTACATTCGACTATTCACGGGATAATAATTGCCTGCCACTGGCTCTGTTACGTTCAATTTCCAGGTGGGTCGGTAATTCACCTTGCGTTGTTGCATTTCTCTTCCATTCGCATCAGTGAAGAATACCTGATTGGACTGAATATCCGTGTCGAAACGACTTATGATCTCTTTTCCCCAGTTATCCGCGATGGGAATGGGCCCCACTGTGTATTCAAACTCGGCATGCCGCTGTCCAGTATACACCCTCACCACTTGACTAAGAAAGGGTGAAATGACCTGTCGAATCTCTTGGACCAGGGGACCCTTAAACAGTTTGGTTGTCACCTTCTGCGAGATCAAAATCGGTTGACTGCCATTGGGTCTGAAGATGTACGCACCAGATGGCTGTTTCTTGTCAGCGCTGCCACGGTACCAGTAAAAATTTTGGGTCAGTTTGGAGGTCACTTTAGAACTCTTATCTGTCATGCTTGTCAAAAGACCACTGTCCGAAGAAAAGGTAAGTTGGATGTACTCATTTTCAATCGATACCTCTTCGGAATCTTTCCTAAGCTTCTTCGGTGGTTCTCGGAATAGTTCCTTTAGACGAGACGACTTGGTTGAATTGATGAAATAGGTAGCAAAGCCCAGGGCTGGAAGTTCGGCGTTAAACACGATCTCAAAAGACGACACGCTTTGACCTTGATTCTGTTCTTTTTGCACCTGTTTTGTAGCATCCGAAATGGGGAGAATTTGGCTTTCAACTGGATGTCCCTGCGGTCCATAGACAGCCATGGAGCCAACTGCTAACGGAAGCCGGATCATCGCACTCACTTGCCGCGCAATGGCGTTGTAAATTGTCACCGTGAAGGCTTCCTTTTGTTCACTTTCGGCACAAACGCTTATGTTAAGATGGTCGCAGAACGTCATGGCAGGAGGTTGGATACCGGTTTTTTTCACTGTGAATTTTCCCAGGACAGCTGTTATCAAAGCCTATTGAAAATAAAGGAATATGAATTGAGGTGCTTTCTTTTTCGCTTTGACAATACAAATGCAGGGTTTGTCCGCCTCCTTCACTATTCAAAATTCTCCAAATTTTAAGCCTGTGCTCTTGCATAGACCTTTTCGCAGATACGGCGGCCATTTTGATTTCTATTGTTCCGACAGACATTATGGGATACTCTGGGGGCAAATTAATATGTATTTGCCCCTTGGGCATCCCATAATATCTATTTGAAACAATGGAAATCAAGATGGCCGCCGTATCTGCAAAAAGATCTATTGCAAGAAACTTGGGTTGACATCTCATGATCATTGACCACGCACTGATTCCCAAATGAGTCACACGAGGTGTTTTTATTATTATTTTTTCACTGCCATCAATAAGCAGTTTCCGAGTCCATGTCTGCCTCCGCTTCAGAGCGAGTCTAAGTGCGAAGTTTTTGTGATGGTAATTAATTCTACTTTACACATGAATGAAACTAATTTTCATAAGAAAAAATTTGCACTTAGACTCGTGTTGAAGAGGAGACAGACATGAACTCGGAAATGGCCTCCTAATCACAGTGACGGATTGCTAGGTGGCATTTCGCATTATGATTGGTCAACTGCGATGCCCTTATCAGTTTCTCTTTTTCAAGTAGTTTGATGTGGTAAATTGACCACCGTAAAGAAATTTGAAAGCTGACGTTGCGAGAAACAAATGTCTTTACATTGTTTAATTTACTTTATCAACCCACTTGATAAACCCAGTTCTGTGTTTGACTTCTGCACTGGCGCAGCACCACAGTTTCTCTTGAAATTAAGCCCCTTTATCTGTTTTTCAAGGCCTGTCAATTTTCGATTCAGTCATAATTATTACTGTCCCTACAAAGCAAAACTGTTTGTTTAAAGATGAACTTCACATTCTTCACACTTATGAAATGGCAGTACCCTAAGGGGTACTTCACACTTATCACTTCTTCACACTTATGAAATGGCAGTACCCTAAGGGGTACCGGTCCTGCCATTTCATACGTGTGAAGAATGTGAAGTTCATCTTTGCACAAACAGTTTTGCTTTGTAGTGACTTAAAACATACCTGACATTCAACCGCACCAATAGCAAGTCGCTTAGCATAATCATCAGCCACATGTTGTTTTTCTGTACCAGTAACAGCATCGTGGTGTTGGGCCACAGCCATTGCTCGGCGTAAAGTATCAGAAGATGGACCGTTGCCTCCTTCAGGGCCATTTACCAATTCCAGTTGTTTACAAACCTAATCAGAATAAAATAGTCTCACAGTGAGAAAAGCCTTGGGCTGCTTACACCTCCATGCTAAGATTATGAAATTCAAGCCATTTAAAATTAAAAAGGAAAGATTGTAGAGGAGGGGTTGCGTGTTACAGATAATCATTTGGCCACATAGGTTATCTAATTTTAAGGAATCTGTCATCCCTATCAAGAAAAAAAAAATTTCTTAGACTTTGCATAAAAAATGGGCATATACAAGTACTTAATGAGAGCTTTTGCAAAAGCATGTCAATTCAAACCACAAAAACTCCATGCAAATGATTATTCTTCCCCCATAATCTATAATTTTTATCTCACAACAAATCACCATTACAGACAATAATATTAGCATACTAGGATGTTGAAACGGTAAAAAATAAAAATTCTTTTTATACATCTAGCAGGACTTTGTTTATCTCCAGCACTTTAGCCGCCATGTCCTTGCGGACCAAAACAGGTCTAACTTCGAAATGTCGTATCGTTTTCGGTAATTTTTGTTGTCAAGTGCATTTCAAAATGTTGTCTTCTTTGAACAAAACTAATTAATTATTGCCAAGCAACAGTTTAACAATAGTAAAATAGCCTATGAAATTTATGCAACAGTAAGTTTACAATAAAAATAAGGTCAAATTAAAAAGGAGTTACAAAAGACATGTTGAACAGGGCTCACCAAGAATCAGGCGCATACCCAGCTGTCTTGCAAGGGTGGGTACCAACTCGTCTGAAGTCAGGCACTCGTCATTCAGTGAGCATGTGTGTTGCATTAAATTTTTGACAAAGGGGGTCCTGGAAACCCCTGGAACACTCCCTGGGAATGCTCTAAAAGAATGGATCAATTCTTACAGTATATCACAGAATGTGATGTAGAAATGTCTGACCTGCAATAAATTGTTGTTGAGCCTCACATATCGCTTGACTGCTGGTCGGCTGGTGAAATAACCAGTCCAGTAACAGTGTGGACAGTCAGCATATGGAAAAAAGTCGTCAGTCTTTAACTCCCATGTCTGATTAGCATTGTGAAGTGCATCAAGGTACATGGTTGGTGTGGAATAAAAGGCATTCACACGACCATCCTATCAAGGAAAGTTTGCTTGTTAGCTTCGCACTTAGAATAGAATAACTATTTGACCATAGTCACAATTAACACCATTGCAATGTAAGTCAAGGGACTTCTTAAATAAAACAATTTTTTTCTCAGGGTGATGCAATTATTCTGATTACAGCATGCCTTACTACTGCTGAACCACTAGGAACTCCCGATGGCTTGGCGAATGACTATCTAATCACTTAGCAACATCTACATACACTCAAAAACTATATCCCCTTTTGCAATTTCCCTCCCACAAGTGATACTTGGAAATTTTACTCTGTCTGACACCAGATTATTGTACTTGTCAATGGAGGGTGCTTTAGGGGTGAAAGCATTAAACTGGTTGAAATACTAGTTTGAACCTGTGTTCCTCAATATTCCCACCACAATTTTTTTTCAATTTACGCCAAAGGGCACATTGCAAAATAAATCCAAATAAGCCAAAATGATTAATACACAAATTTCATAGTTCGAGGATACTTGATCCATACCCTGCAAAAGAACATATATATTTTTTTGTTATCACAAAAATGCTGGAAATCAATTTGCGTACACCCCTCAGATCAGGTTTCCACTTGTGTGAACTGAGAAGCTTTTTTGTAAGTACCTAATAATCAAACAACAGACACAACAAGTTCATGCGCCTGGATATATTGCATATGCTTATCACAGTCATGTGCAACCAGCTTGAGCTTGTTTAGCTACTATGTGAACCCGAAGGTTTGTCCCAGTTGAAAAACAAGGAGCTATAAACAAGTTTTCAGTGATGTTGGCAAAATAAGTTGCTTGTCTGCTGCTGTTTTACAGCTGTTGCTGTCACCAATGTAGTTATGTTGTGATGCCTGTGTGCTAACAAATATACAGCACACAGCTTTGTAATTCTCATTTCATCAGTTCGTAGTATTGGTGAATCAAACAGAGGTTTGTTGCCTGTTGTAACCAATTTTTTTCTATTTGGTTGATGGCAAATTTGAATATTTATCATAAAAAATGAGTCGTCGATATCTTTTAAACAAACAAACAAACAAACAAACAAATACTTATACATTCATCAAATTAATAATAGATAAATGCAACTATTGATCATACATCAAAGAAAACTTTCGTTTTTTTCAACAGCGATTGAATTAACTAGTCAGATTTGTAATAAAAACTTACTTCATTCACGTATTTAATGAGTTTGTCCAAATTTTTGTACCACAAATTAGCATTTTCGTACATGAAATCCGATCCCATCGTCAACATTATGTGGTTGGTTTTGTAGTGCAAAGCCTGGCTGCAAGTTGTGGCTACAAATTTTGCAACTGTTTCTTTGACATTGAGGTCAAACAGGTTTGGGTCATCTTGTACAGGTGGATCTGCACAAAACTGATCATAGCAAAATCCTTTAGGCGGATTATACCCATTGTAAAGAACGCCTGTAAAAATGTCCGACTTTTGCGCTAAACTTCTGCTTCCTCTCCACACCAGTTCCATTCTCTGCTGCTCCAGACGAAGATCTTTGTCTTGGTAATCGATGCGACCAAAGAAGAATCCATCGAATGACATTTGAGAGAAGATGGAGGCTTGTTCATTCGAGTGACCGAACGGATCAATATGCCAGGCTATTCGTGGCCTTGCATCGGAACCAAATGTTTCTTGCACAAAGTTTAAGCCATAAGTCATTTGATCAATAATACCATTGTAATGTGTGGCTGCTTCATCGTTCATACACCATCCTGCGTTGATAAACTCAAGTCTCTTTTCGGAAACAAGCTTCTTTACATCTGCTCGCATGGCTTCACTTTGTTCGTTCCACCATCGCTCAAAAAACGCGATTTCCACGTAAATAAACCGCTTTGAAGGATCAGCCATCAACTGTGGAATGACTGAATCCAAAATGTACTGGACACCGGCGTGTTGGATTGAATTATTGGCTCCATAGAAGTATTCATCGACAGTCTTCAACCAACCAACATCGTCGTGTGTGTGGGGAACAAGGTGAACTTGCAGTTTGTCCTCATTCTTCACCTCTCCGTCCAAGTTACAAACAAAGGCTGAGCCAAAACCCAGTAGAGTGAGAAAAAAGAATACAGTCGACATTTGCCAAATTCGCGAAGTTGGAAACTTTTCGTTCTGTCAGGTTGCGGTCATATTTTCATAACACTATTTCCATCACACTTGAATCACGAGATATTCTTGTGCATCTAGAATGAGAAGTACTGGAACTACTAGATTCCAGACCACACCGACTCAGAGACCAGGAAGTGAGTGTGTAACAAAAGGCATCATCTCGAGTCCCTAGGGAATAAATAAAAGGATTTGTATGAGCTTATTCCGCAGAGCCTCGAGATGATGCCTTTTGTTTAGGACTGAATTTTTTTAATTCATTGAAATGGGGCTATTGTTACTTATTCTTGCTGCGTGAGAGTGGAGTGAAACCAGATCAGAAATTTGGGTTTTCCTTCGGGAGTACAGATTTGTGAGCTAGCGTTTCTAGAAGAACGTCAATTAATACTACCCACTTGACATGACAGTCAAAGATGGACTCGGTCTTTGAGCGTTCGATGTGTGTTTTAGAGACTAGGCTCCTGACGAGGGGATGGATCAGGCCATTTGCCTAGATCCTGCATATTATTAAGTCGGACAGGAATGTTTTTTCCATATAGGCACGGATAAAGATCCTGGTTGCCGGAATTAGTCGGTGTTTTCCAACTAAGCTTGCGTCGTGCGTCTCATATTGATCTCGAAAATAAGTCAGTCAGGTAATACCTTTAGCTTTTAATTGTTGTTACTGAACACGGATGTTATTCCCTCATGAACAGAACACAAAATTTAAGGATACTGGGATCGTAGAAGCGACCCCAAGAGAATAGGTGCAGGTACGCGGGGCACTTTTACCATGGGAAACTGCATTTAGTGCGTGTGACGGACATTTCCCGTGGTAATTTCCATGGATACGTGAAAAAGATCAGACGAAGCGCCCATGGCATTTAACGTGGTAAGTTGGAAGGGTGTGTTGATGCCTGAGGTACAAGAGCCAATCACGATGCTGATGATGTTAAGATTAAATTTCTCGCCTATGAATTGCTTGTGGGACGGGACGCCTGTGGAGACCACGTCTAAAATTAGCTTTAGTGTCGTTTTCATGGTAGTCAGATGTGGTGCCTGTCACGAAACTCTTGGCTTGATACTGTCATGTCGGACATACAACATACATATCTCTTTTCATTTTCGCGCGAAAGGTAATCGGAAAAGCTCACACGGATTTCGCAACACACACACACACACATCACTTCTCTTCTTCGAATTTCTGCGTTCTTAGACCGAATTCGCACGGAAAAAGTATTCCTTAAGTGATCTTTGTCTGCTCTACGAGCTACTTGTGGCAACCTAATAATAATAATAATAATAATAATAATAATAATAATAATAATAAATAATAACTTTATTTCCACTATCAAAACAATTAGTAAATATTTACAATTTTAAACTATATATCGAAATTAGTTAAAATTTTAAAAACTAAATTATATCTTCACGAAAACTGTTTACAATATGTGAATAATTTAAAAATGGGAAAAAGACAATTAAGCATTTCTAAAGAAAAAGGTAATCAAAAATCTAAGCCTAAAATTATGAGTACAAATGTAGACCAGCTACAGCAAGAGTAAAGTCTTCTGAGACCTCACGAGATTTGAAAGGATATCTAGAGCCTCTGACGCATCTGTGTACAGTTCTTAATATAGCAAATGAGAGCTGTATTCGTAGCCAGGAAATAACACTGGCGTAGGGATCATTATTCTTGCTTGAAAGCTTATTTGCGAGAGTTCTTACTAATAATAATAATAATAATAATAATAATAATAATAATAATAATAATAATAATACCAAACTTTGGAACCAACCGTAATAACAATAATAATAATAATAATAATAATAATAATAATAATAATAATAATAATAATCACTTGAGTTTAAGTCTCAAGGTTATTTAGCCGAGCACAAGTGCTTAGGGTTAGGGTTAGGGTTTTAGGTTTGGGGAGACTACATATTTTTAATGAGAGGGGAGACCGGAGTACCCGGGGCCTGAAACTAACAACTAAATCTACATATGGCGTCGAATCCGGGAATCGATCCCGGGTCACATTGGGTATTTTAAGCAT
>NC_090876.1:3021992-3034492 GCF_036669935.1 Montipora foliosa
TTGCATTGTTCCTTCTCTCGTTTTTTTCCCTCCCCACTCATCATCAACGCTTACTTCTGCACAAGTCCAAAACATTGAAGAAGGTCTGGAGCTGTGAGTAGGAGTGGGATTTGTCTCATATGGTTTAGGGGCCGACATATCTCTCCCTCAATGCCGTACCGGGAGGCGAGGTCGGTAGCAGAAAGCAGCGAAGGGCCAACTGCGTCCAAAAGCGATCGCACGGGCCGAAATCCCGGGATGACTCGTTTGGTACGACGCTCCAGCGCCGGTGTCTGGAGGTACTGCGTTTTTCTCTCTTGTTCAAACATTCCGTCAGCGCATGCGTAAATGTTCTGGCTCTCCGATACCTAGCCTACCAAAAAAATTAACACGCTGTTTTTTTTTTTTTTTTTACCAGCAATTGACATTTCAGTTGATTTTATAGGCATAAACGTAACGTAAGAACCGTGCGTGTCTGGTCTTTTCGAGACATAAGTGCGAGATGGTTTCATACAGACTGGGACGCCTTAAATGCTCTGTTGTAAACATGGCGGTTCACGAGTGAAGTTGTTTCTCTGGCCTTTCTATGGACGAATTCCAGGATCTACCGATTTAATTTGTGCACGTTTTGAAAGCTAAAATCTTCAATCGATGCGGTATTTTGCCGGTAGGACTGGGTGACCCGAAAGAAATCTATGAAATGAGAATCGGGTATCTTCCCTGGTCATGGAATGGCAGAATTACCCAGAATTTTCTTTGCGCACGAAGGCGGCAACTTGAGAAGCACGAGACTGGCCCTCATCAAATGGCTGAAGCGCGGCCGGAAAAAAAAGTAGTGAGAAGACGATTTCTAGCCAGAGACTAAGGAGTAGCCCTGGTGTGTGCTGTTAACGTAAACTTTTGATTTCTGAAGAAGTTTTTATTCTAGAAAATTCGCGACAAAGTAGGGTGTTTTTTCGCTGTTATTTTCGTAGCAAAAGAACTGGCCTTTCGTAATTTCTTGTCAAAAAAACGGTATAACGTCAATAAGTGAATAAATGTGCTGAGAGTTATATTTGCAAATTACCTGTCCTCTTATACTACTTAAATGAAACTCTACATCTCTATGCAACAACGCATTTAAAATTTCCTCATATTACTTTATAGAAGTATGGTTTTTATAAAAAAAGGGTTTTCCTGCTTATATGAAAAATACGTTTTCTCGCTCTTCCTCTTCTTATCCTTGATCTTCTCGAAAATTACATTCGGTCCCTCAATAAACCTAGAGTAAGGAGGTTTGGTCTTAGTTCTTTTTCTTACGTATCAACTAAGTTGCGGAATGCGCTACCTGATTTTATCCGTACCACTGAGTTTACTGGTTTTAAAAGAGAACCGAGGGCCGTATTTTGTACAGCGGCTTTTCTTTTTAATTGATATATATTTAAATATTACATATTTAGTTATGTATCTGTATATGCTATGTATTTTAGTTGTAAATGTAATGTCTCGAGGATATTAGCTCTTGTACTTATTCTAAAACTCCAGATAAAATAAAGTTTATGCATGTATGTATTTTACCTTTAGCAGGGCGCGTGCGCACACGTTGTAATCTGCGACTCCAGTGCTTACTATATGACAGTAAAGTAAGTAAGTAAGTAAGTAAGTAAGTTTATTAACGTGACCAAACACTTAGCTAACCAGCTACTTTACAGGAATAGTCACAAAATAAAATAGTAATAATAATAATGAAAGGAAAAAGTAATGAAAATGATAAATAAAAATACTGAAAAAGATAAAAAGATACTATTTACAAGATACTATTACAAGATACTATTTACAATGTCTAGGATTATTAAATGTTATAGTGTAAAATTTATAAAATGAAATGTTTTAAAATATATCAGCATGTGATTACGACATGTAGCGGCCAGCCAAATCCGTATCTAATATCTGTTTCTTGAACAGTTTATAAGAGTCCGCTTTTCTGCATTCATTCGGTAATTTATTCCACAGGTTGGCTCCTTCGTATCTGAGTGATTTAAGTCCGTACTGAGTTTTCGCTTGAATATTTAAGCGATCGAATTCTTACGCTAAATTGACAAGGGCGGTCAGGGGCTGTGAGTAGGCGTGGTATTTGTCACATATGGTTTAGGGGCCGACATATCTCTCCCTCAATGCCGTACCGGGAGGCAAGGTCGGTAGCAGAAAGCAGCGAAGGGCCAACTGTGTCCAAAATAAGACTGAAACGAACAACAATACAATCTAAGCTATGAAAGCCTCTCTGAAAAAATGGGTCTTCAATGAAGACAGCCAGCCAAGTCTTGTTCTATCAGTGCTAGATGCACTGCTTTTGGGAATGACTGGAAAAACGTGTCGGGCGTGATATGTGTTTTCCATTTTAGCAAGCAAAGAGCTTTTTCTTTTGTCTTCATCTTCCACAAACAGACCCGGTAACTTCTGAAACCTCGCCATGATCTGCTGTGACTGTAGTTCGATAGGTCTCTGGAATTTTCCTCAAAACGAGGTATTTGATAATGAACACTGCATGATCCAATCATTAGTTCTGATAAAGATAGGTGAGAGTCTCGTTCCCAGGGTCTCTCTTCTCTGCCTCCTCGACGACAATGGAGGCAGAGAAAGGGAGACCCTGGGAAACAGGTTGTGGGTCGAGTTGGCCAAGGATGGATCTGAATTGAAAGCAGCCGAGAGCCGCAAGTACATTTCAAGATATTTCCGATTAATACCGGGGTCGATAATAGTTCGTCTGTGTTTTGAGACTATTGCTTAGAGCGAGTCTCCTTCATGGAGCGATGGATTCTGGTCGCTGCACATTGCATTCTGGCGGAAAGCGCGATACATTATGGTAAAAAGCCGGTACAGACAAAGTATCGGGGTTTTGCATATATTTATCTTAACTTCAGGTTATCATGAATAGACCGTATTCGAATTCCATCGCAAATTGCGACTTTTGGGTGCCTGACAAACCTGTGAATTCAATAATTTAGTTTTTGGGCAACAAACCTCGATCTGCCGGAGCAGTGTTGTGATAAAGGTGGCGTGTTCAGCATAAATTTCCATTTTACTTCCGAATCCTGATAGCCGTTGCTTTCTCGAAAATACTGCAATCTATATTTATTGGTGGGCTTCATTCAGGATGTTGGTGTCGGATGAAGGCAGTTTCGTTTATTTCATTTTCTACATAATTGCAAGCTTACTCATAAATAACAATTAACTGTAATTGACCGAAGCGGAGGTACACTCTAAAATCCATTTGAAAATAGCTACCCACTGAGGATCTCTTGAAAACTGTCACATAAAAATCAAACATAACGACTTTCTTAGAAAATTTAAAAGTAAAAGATCAGATGTGGATATGAAAAATAATTTGCTTCAATCGGCTTTAGCCACAAAGCTGAAAAACCTCATTTTATACTGGGAAGAAAGAATGAATCGTATCACTTCTAAAACTATGCAATTTACAAATACTAAATTCACTCATGGGCTCCTGCGGTTCCTCATTAAGCTATGTTTTTTCTGCCTCAAACTTAAAGCGAAAAAGTAAATTAAAAGGCAAGCAACATTGTCAGCAATGCTTTCGTCTCGCCAAAACAATTTGTTTCAGTAAGAGTAACAAAAATAAAATTTCGTCGCCAAGGCTAGTCACTTTTTTCGAAGTAGGTTTAGATTTAGATTAAATAAAAAACGAATTTTAATGAGAAGTATTTCCACTCCAAATTTAGCAAATATGTGAATTGAATTCTGAACAGACAGCAAAAATAATATACGTTTGTTACAAAAACGTGCATGTCTTGTAAAATATCAATTATGGGTTACCAAAACAAGAAACCCCGGTTTTACACGGTGAGAACAGTTGCCTTGCAATCAGAGGGTAAGCAAAGCTTTCGTCGTACATATGATATCACTGACTTTTAATGAAACCCGGTAAGAGAAATCAAAGATTACAAAAGAAGTAACAAGACAGAAAATCAACTGAACAACTACAGCCTAGTTTAAGATAACACGATCAGTCAGTTATAGAAGATGACGACAAAGAAACAATGATCTAGCTTGGTTCTGGGGAAAAAGGTGCTTTCGAAGTGTTTCGCAGGCTCCACAGGTTCCGTGGGTTTCAGAGGTTCAGCGGTCCGCGGTTCTACGCTTTAGTAACACCCATTGATTGTAATTGGAGTTTTGTTCGCCCTTCTGATATTTTTGTTGTGATCCTGCTTAACTCAATATGGAAAATGAATTCAAGAAAGGTATTTTTTCGATGATTTTAAGACTGCGACTATGATTCCGCCCGAAATGAGCGGTGTAAAAAAAGAACTCATATAATCTTGGGATTTCTTCTTATTTTTCCGGGGACTTCCTTCATCAATATTTCGAAAGTGAATGTGCTGGGAAATTATTGACAAAAATTCTGTGTTTTTAACCAACAAGCACCGTATTTTGGTCTGAATTGTTTGAACCCCGCTGGCTTGATTTGGCACGAGAAACTTAACCTGAAAGGAAACAGCTGGAAAACATGTCCACATAGAACATTTTGATAGCTTGGACTAATCAATTCTCTGAAACCGAAATTGTCTCAGTGATTGGTGCTTTCGCGAAAACAAGAAGAAGCCATCAACGAAAACCAAGCTCCCTCCTAAATTTACCATCAGCAGTAATTTGTTTTGGGGAAAACTGCAGGCAGAAAGTTGGCGAGAAAAGTCGCATTATATACGAATACCCAATAACAGCAGGGGTTAATAGGGCTTTCTATTTCAATTAAGGAAGTTTGCAAGTCAAAACATTTCTGGAAAATAGCTTCAGATCTTGATGAAGCTTTTGTTTTGCCATCTGTTGACTTCTACGGCGTCAAGGGAGGCGGTATTGTAATGAAATTAAAAAACTACTCCATATAGTTAAAGTAATTTTTGGAGCCTCGCCTTCGTGTCAGAAAAAGTCCAGTGGCGGAATTTTCCCCTCAAGACAGCTGAGCCAATAAATTGCCAAACCAGAGGTGAGAGACTATCATCACTTTGAGATTTTTCTCCACGGAATTCTTTTCGCAGTCAATTTTATATGAAGTTATAGCCGAAGGAATTAGCTTTCAAACCTTAAAAGTCGTGTAATGCGACAGGAAAGAAGCTGTGTTTGTTTCTTTACTATTCGAATATAAACTGGAAATTATGTTAAGTCAGGTCGACAACTTGGGTTCAAACTCATTTATGCGACTCGTGATGCCTCTTTTTTCGGGATTATTGTCCTACTGCGACCATAGCTTCGTTTCTCGATTTCTTTTTCCATTGTTTTGGCCGAAGTTTCCATAACACGAGGGACAACCCTCACTCATAAATTTAATCATTTGAATTTTGCCATTTCCATCGTGGAAGATGTATTGAGCCTGCAGAGGAAGTGTTTGTTGTTTAAGTGTCTTTGACGCGCCAAAATGAAAAAATCAGTGAAAAAGAAAAACGAAAAATGAAATTAAGGAAATTTAGTAAATGTCTGTCTCCGGTTCGATACTCCGAAAAGCTGATTATTTTTTTTGGAATATCATACAGATTTGGAAGAATACACTGTGTCATTGAAAGTTGGGGAGCGGATGAAAGGATTGAATTGGTGTTAATTTTCAGGGTTTGCTCGCCCTTTGATTATCAATGAATATGAATGACGAAAATGATATCTTATCGAGTGCGTCGGGTTCAGTAATGGACGACAAAATAAAAGACTCAGATACAACATCGTGTTATCACGTCGCGCCAAACGTCCTTAATCCAGGAATTCAGGCGTTTTTCAATAGCTATCTGAATTCTAGTCTATCCTTTCTCGTCCGGTCTTGAGTCTTCGTCGTTCCTTGACAGCAACGGAGACTCTGGGCACAAAATTGGCGGTTTCCCCCCCCCCCCCCCCGAAGGGGGGCAATCTTTATCTAAAGCTTCGCTCTGTCTGTTTAGTGTGAACTGTAATCAGGCAAGCATCTCACGTACTGCTACACAGTAACTACAGAGCCAGCATGTTACAAGCGCGCTACGTTTGCTCATCTAAATAATTGAGATAAAAACGCGTAAGTTTAATTTCTTTTGATAAAAGGAACCGATGTATGCTCAGTTTAAATTAATTACACGGCATTCAAGATTGACATCAAATTTCGGCCGAAATTTACATTTTATTTGTTTGACTTTAGCAAAGATAATTTAAGGTGAAAATCCCAAAAAGCATATTCTATATGCTCTTTGATATATAATATTGCTTGAGATTATATGTTTAATTTACGTGCTCGAGGCAGAAACGCTACGTTTTGAAATACTTCATCAGTTTCTTTCGAGTGCCTCAAATATTCATTAGATGGGAAAATGAAACTTGCATTGAATACTTCGCAGTTTTCCCATTAAATTAGACAAGTATGAGAGAACAGACCATCAAAGCGTAAGAGCAAATTATTATTTTAACCACTCAGCCATGTTTTAAACGTAGATTAAATGAAATTTGAAGGCGAAGCTATCGACAGTTTTATTGTCATTCTTAAGTGCCTTCTTTTCAACAGTCTGCTTTGACGTCACTCGCAGGTGTCGTAACACAGACTGGCGTCACAGATTTTCCGGTAAAACTTTCATTTATCCACTAATCCAAGGTTAACACTTAAATTCTTCCTTAACAGACTGACGGCGCAGAGGTAACCATGTTTTAATAGCGTGGACCCAAACAGCACGGTCAACGTGGAAATCGCAGCAAGACGCAGTAAATGGCCAACAAGTCAGCTCTGTTACAAGCTAAGGCCAGTGTACAGTGGTCCACAGCCAGGATAAATCTAAATGTTTTTTCCCACAGAGATGACTTTGTTACGGACGAAGATAACTGTACAACAGAAGTCAAGCTATATGCGAAAAATCACTGGTTTCTTCGCGTACATCTTGATGGAAAAGTTAGTGGCACCCGAGACCAGACAAGCAATGAAGGTACTGTAAAAGGAACCATATGGCTTAAAACAATTAAGCGATCAGAGTTAGAAGCATAAACGAAAATACGACGCAATTCCTTAACCTTTGAAGGCAAACGGCTTTAATGGGAAAGAAGGTTTTATAATCCCATTTTTGAGTTGCTCGAATGTACATGAAACGATGCACGAGTATTCCTAGCAATGAAAAAAGATAATTGAAATTCTGATTTGCCTCGAGTTTCATTTTCAATGTTCTTAACGACACAAATCTTATAGTGAATCATGATGTCACTGTCAGAGGAAACAGACGACACAAAAAAAAGGAAACGTCTTTTTTTGCATAATAATTCCCGCCAAAGGCAAAAACTAACATAGTTATTTAAACATGAAAAGATTTCATACTTAATGTTCACTTTTCCATTTTGCGTAAAAGAACACCCAACAGAGAACTTTCAAGGCACGTTTTTTAAATAATCGTTATTACCAAATTCTATACGTTCGTTTAACAATGTATTTATCGGAGACAATATTGTTTCTAGAATTATTCCTGAGAGATATAATTTTTATTTGTTCTACACAACGAAACAAAGGCCTACGACAGACTGCATGAAAATGAAATTATAATAAAAACCATTATCTTTGTTATTGCAGTGCTTGAAAAATTTAGCTATCAATGGGTCAAGAAAATTGAATCACCTTTCGATACTGTAATATGTACGAAGGCATCAAATTAAGGATCGCCAAACGGGAAATTTTAACAAAATCATGAAGTGTGTTTTGAGTTTGGAGATGATATTGGTCTCTTAACCACTGCGTATACATTCAGAGCAATATCAAATGATCTTAGGTGAGGAACTGATCTGAATCGACCACAATAGATATCAAACAATATTTTGTTGAAAAATAAGTGTGGAAAAAATGTGAATTGATCAGCCATAATTTTCCAACAGTTCGTGGATGATGACTTCCTGTATTACTAATTATGTCCGAACTGAATTGTCTTGCATCAGGCAACTTGATCCGGTCGGGTGAAAAAGGACTGCCGAATAACATTGCAAACTACAAGGCACGGGGAAATTAGGTACTCTAAAGTTCTTTTCAGCCAGGAGTTTCTTCTGTTTGATCAAGAGATCTTGGCAAACACGACGCGAAAAACGTTTCATTTCCCTTGTTCAAGGGGTGACACTTGCGTCATAGCTTGAGGCGTGGTTACAAGGAGATAAACAAGAAGTTCAACCTCAATATAATGCCATACAAAGAGAGAATTTATTTGCCCCTAAATGCGTTTTTCAGAAATTTTGTTTTCTAATCGTTTGGAAACAAATTTTAAGTATTATTTCAATGTATTGCTTGTCTTCGCCGTGATTTATTTGACTCTGCACGGTCAGACATTCATGTTTGCTCTCCTAGGTCTTCTCGTCGACATAAACATTCATTACGCAATCATTTCGTTGTTTTATTTTTCCCGCAAAAAATAGAATGGACATCTTGTAAATAAGACAGTGACGCATTTGGGAAAAGACTGAAGAATCTCCTCGCGCAGGGAGTATCTCACAATATTTACGTCTCAAGGGAATTGTGCATAGTGGGCTATTTTCACAAGACTTTTGTACTCCTAATATGAGATTTCGACACTGGAGGAAAGCGCGAGTGATCAGTTGCACTTTGGAATATAACTATTCCATATAAATCTGTTACAAAACGATTCAGTGATCTAATAAGAAAGTTGCAGATTGCTTTATACTCAACATTTCAGACTAACGAGAACGCCGGCCGTCTCTTTACTCCTGACTTGGTAAATGTTGATTTGTGATGGATGACCTGTGATATCTTTCAGTTTCAAACTCTGCGGCAAGTCAAAACTCAATAAAAGAAAAATTACGATTCTTCTTTCATTCTTGAATAAATTATTTATCACATTTCTTGGCGCTTTCCGACAACAGGGAGACCACAGGGCAAAGACTTTAATAGACCTCCCTCCCTAATTGCAATCACGGTGATCAGGCTGGATTGTCACTATACTAATTCATCTGCCGTTTAATATCTAAAGTTCCTTTCCAAAAAAAGAAAACGAGAAAATTGTTGAATGTTGTGTTGGACAGGTTTCGTTCAAAACAGGTTTAGAGACAGAGTCAGAGGTTGAAAAGATTCATCTTTCAGTGACTAAGCGGCCATAGAAAAGCAAACCACGCTTCGGGCAAGGAAAGGCCTAGAACATTTTGATCATATTTGGTTCTACACAAAGCCCATTTTAGCAACTGATAAATACTACATAAGCAACAACGACCGATCGTCTTAGACTCCTGTTTCCTAAATACTCGTCAAAAAAATCCCGTAAGTCTTTATATTGCCGATTCGGTCTTAAAGAAAGACTGAATACGCTATGAGGAAATCCGTCTGCGTTGCCGCCTTGAGTCAACAAGTTAACAGTTTAATTTGTTTTCGCAAACAAAGCAGAGGTCATTATGTGTGATAGGTGAACATCGTGTGGCATAGAGAGCAGTTATGTCATTCTTATGCCTGGTTCAAGAAGAGGACGACGACTTGATTTTTCTCGGCAATTACTTGGTTGGGGTTCCTTGTGTCATGAGGTAACGTTCAGGGAATAGTAATGGCCGCTAGTACATGATGTCGTTCATGACTACCACAGATTCGAGTCCACATTTTCTGATTAAATTTTATAACTGGGTAACATTTTTTTTGACTTTCCTTTACAGTGACTCTGTTGCTACAATCCCTTGGCAAAGGATTTGTTCATATATTTAGCCCCGAAGCAAGAAGATACATAGCAATGGAAAGCACTGGAACACTCTTCTCAACGGTAACCTAACATTCTTTGTTTTTATCTCTCGATAACAATGCATCTTATTATTATTATTATTAGTATTATTATTATTATTATTATCATTATCTTTTCTCAATTTTCTAATCGAAGTCAACGGTATTCGCTGAACATGACAGGTGAGTTTGGTTCGATTCAAAATTCTTGCACTGCATGGCGCTGGCGGAAGGCACAATACATGCAATATAGAGAACTAGTAGGAAAATTCTCGAGCAAAATATATACTAAGGTTGGTTCTAATAAAGGAAGTGTAGGTAGTCGCAAAGCTTCACCGGTTAGTAACAAAAGTTAGTTTGGTCATTTATCGAGAGTATCTTTGTTAATTGCGATATTTTCAGCCCAAGGTCCATTTCAGTACACATTCCTTCTAAAAATCATTTTACGGGCAATGCAAAAAACACTCCCGTGATTGAGACTAAATTGACTGCAAGAAAGGAACAGTTGACAACTTCGCATTCGTTCGGTTGCATTGTTCGTTTGTCCGACTGCAATCATGGCGATATATATAGAATAAATATTGTGTATGCATCAAGATAAGCAGACAAGACAAGAAATCAGCCTCTCAAGGCGTTTTTCGGTGCTTTTCTTCTTTTGAATCATTTTAGTTAATGGGATATCTGATTTGTTTGTACACAAGGTAAATAACTTGCCCTGCAAATGCATGTTGAAACAATTTATTTTCACTGAAACCTTTGAAGACATTACAAATGATTCACACTGAGGCAGTAAATCCGGCAATGTTTTCATAGAGATCCTTGCTTACAACTGTTACAATTTTTTGCACTGAACATGGGCTTCCACACCTTGTAAATAGCTAACTTTGTTTGCGATCTTCCAGTTGGTTATTTTACTATTTTTGTTCACAAGTCCCTAGGCTTCAAGCCATAAATACTGCTGTATGCAAATATTAGTAGTTTATATTTTCTTTTTAATAGTAAACGTCGGTTTTCTCAAAAATTCGTATTTACAAAGGAGTGTGCTTCACAAAGGCACTTTAGAAGTATCGTACATCTGTTTTGCTGCCGGTTCGCCGGATTAGCTCGCTTAAATCATGTACTCTCGAGTCTACGATCCAGCACCCGGAAAATAGCCTGACTCCTGGCGGTATTTTTGTTTGTGTGGTCATATTCGTTCAGAAGTCCGTCAGACTGATCCAGCCAGGTCGACCAGTGCTGATAGACCACATGCAAGGCCTGGAATTCCATCCCATCATGTTCGCGAACAGTTGTTTCAGCAATAATTGCAATGTGAAACGAGGCCTACGGATTATAGTCCAAGAACAACCAAACGCAACTGACTCGGTCGGACTTTTGATCATCTCAAAGAATGCACAAAGAATATATTATTTTGATAATTGCCTTGTTATTGTTGTTGTCATTAAAATTGCATGGTGTGTCTTAGAACGAAGTTTCCAACCTCAGCATTTTAAGGCCCAATTAATTCACTCACGGGTTGATAAATAAATTGTTTTACTTTTTCGACTTTTAGCTATCATTTAAAAGTAAAGAATTCTATGAAACGGTCAATTCTTTTTTTGTACGTTTTAGCTCTTAAAAAATTTGGGCGCAGTTTATTGCCCAGATACGTGAGTGATAAATAGCGGAATTGCTGACTGATGTAAACCAAAAGCTAATATTGATACTCAAATTGTTGTTTTTTTGTTCGTTTGGCCAAAATAGCATACAATATTCGCCACACCAATGAAATGATGAAGATAAGTACATTTTGGTTTTGTTTTGAAACTCCTGATGAAGATACTCAGTTATTCCTTGCCAATATAAATTGGTCATTTTTTGCTTAACGAAGATGCCAGAAAAAGAAAGTCATTCCTGAATACAAAACCACTAATTGAAAGTCCTTACCAGGTGTTAGTTGTTACTGTAGAAAATAAAGCTGTGTGTGTCTTCACGACAACACGAGTTCAAAAGACACCGATACGAATAATATAAGTTCTCAAAAAAAAAAATGCTCCTAACGGAATACACTATTGGAGGGCCTTAAATGTAAACTCTGCTGAAATTGTTGACGTCGTTGAATTTCACATAACTACAACACTAACCTGTAGGGCAGATCCAGGGAATGTTCGGTCGATTTCCTTCTTTCACAGGAGATAACTAGGCTCAATTTTATCTTTTCTGGGGTGCATCCAGGGTTTGGTAAAGGGGTTTGAAGAATTGTCCACCAAAGTTCTGCCCTATTAAGAAATTTTGAAATATTAGAAGATTTTAAAATTTAGGTTCTCGAAAATGAAATTTCCTGTTTTTTGAGGAACGATTACCCGTAATTGTTTTTAACTATTTCAAACAAGGACGGAGGTTAGGAAAGCCGCGATGTTTGTCAAATTACGTTTTTCGCGAGAAACCAAACGTTCTTAACGTTTTCATTTCATTAGTGCTCGGGGTTCGTCATACCTTTTTAACAATCATTCCATGCACACAGATACAATGGCTCAATTTGAAACTAAGCTTACTGTGACATTTGATTTCAAATTTTTAATAATCGATTCTTATCCACTGTCAAAGGCAAAAATAGACGATATCTAGCAATTCCCAAATTTTATCATGGACGGGTCATGGTAAGCACTGAGTATTGCTTGGTATGTTGCGTATAAGAAAAATGTAATTAAAAAAGATTAGGGTCTATTTTGTGGGTCTGTTAAGGGAAAGTATGTTCCTTAATGCGCTTTTATCGCAAAAACACGGAAAATAAAGTTATCAATTCTGTTGTCGTTAGACCAGGCATGACATGACAATTTTAGAAATCACTTAAGAAAGCTTC
>NC_090876.1:3036992-3054492 GCF_036669935.1 Montipora foliosa
CTGTTTTGTCCCGGTTTTGTCGCTTTCTTTTGGATCGAGGGATTTGAAAGCGCGCGGAATTCCAGGCTGGGAAATAAATTTGATCAGCTGGCTGGGAAACCAACCAATTTTATCTAGCTGGCTGGGAAATTTCTTGTGTGTCTTGCTGGGAAAAAGGATGTAAAAAATGTAAATGCTTTCTTTATAGTGGAAGTACACTTAGCTATCAAGCTAGTTTACAGGTACTCCACTGTTAACAAGGTGAAAGTAACAATTGGCAAACTTAACAGAAACAGATAATGTTTTCCCAGCAACACTGAAAAACACCTGAAAATGCCTTAATAACATTTATTTTCATTAACTGGGGTATAATAATACATTTTACAACAAATTGGTCGTTGGGTGCCCCTGTTCATTGTTCATTTCAGTTTACAGTGTCCCCAATGAGTGCTCCAGCGCTAGAATGACTGAACACAAATAAAATTCCTTTCCTTTCCTTTCCGCTTTCATGAATGCGAGACATAATTTTATCATCACTTTTACACCGGCAGTTTAATTTTACCAATCTCTTTTATATTCTCAACTGCACATAAAGAATACCACATTGACGGTAACTCTATATTGCTCGGATCAAGTGTCATTTGAATGACCATGGTGAAATCAGATTCTCTCTGACGTCTCGAAAGTTACAGATGAATAAAAGATCTAGAGCTACAGCTACTCAATTCCGGCCCTCTCAAAATCGTCAGTTAAAATACTGTCTCCGGATACCAAGGCTGGCTACTTGAATACTAAAAATGCAGAAGGTTCTCAGTTGACGGTTTCTTTTTCAGGCTCTTTCTTTCATGATAAATGAACTAAATGATAGCAATGATATCTAAATGAGCCATTTGCTCGAAATTCACACAGATATCGACAGTCTGTTGGGAGCACCTGGCATCTAAGTACTGTCTAGTCGTTTGCTATTGTTTATATAGTTTGTCGGCGGTAAAAGTCTCAGTTACAAAATGTCTGAAATATTAGCAAGTCTATCTAGCACAATTGAAATACCGTAGAGCTATTTTTGTATTCAAGAATCTTAATATTTCGCAATTGATTGAGCAGTCCCTTTTTTTGCAGAGAAACAAAACGAACAGCACAATTTTCAAGCACGTGAAAGAGAATAATGGATTTCACACGTTTTCGTCGCATAAATATTACAGAGAAACACCCCATGATATGTACATTGCACTGCAAAAGGATGGAATACCAAGGAAAGGAAACAAGACATGCCGGCTTCACAAAGGATCGCAGTTTCTGATCATATAAAATTCTGTTAAGCAATTTCCGTGTTCGCTTAGCATGTATTTGAAAGCGAATTCAGGCGCGAAATTTAACGTAATTACAACTAATTGTATCCACCTCGCATCCAGGCGTCTTTCAAAAAAAAATGAAAATAAGCGCTCAAAGAAAGCTACAGCAGGAAGGAAAAACATCCAATGGTGCCTTGCGCTTGATGCGAAGAGTAGGGATAGAATCTTTGGTACCAATGCAATTAAACTTTTCGCTCTTGTTCTCGCTTTCAACATGGAAAACGGACCCTGATTTCACCATACGATAGTTCAATTCAGTTCTCACGTCAGATGGAAATGATTAGGCGCCTCTGACAACTCCAATACCAAGTCTTTGTAACGGCTTTTTCACAGATCAAGCTATTTTTGGATTCGCTCTGACGAAGGGCTAACGCTCGAAACGTCAGCTTTTAGAATCTCTGTACGGTGGTCAATTTACATTATCAACTCCGTTGATAAACCAAATTTTTGCAAGCTATTTTTAGACGAGTTCTTAGGCTTGCACTGGTGACCCTTGCCA
Organism: Montipora foliosa; assembly: GCF_036669935.1. Lineage (NCBI taxonomy): Eukaryota > Metazoa > Cnidaria > Anthozoa > Scleractinia > Acroporidae > Montipora > Montipora foliosa. Next base: position 3,038,823 of record NC_090876.1, read on the forward strand.
ATCCCGAGGGTAATAATGTCTCTCAAGCAAGTCTTGTGATTCGCTGGAAAGGTCTGTTTTCGCGGGAAAACTTAATCTAACATAACTTGGTCTGTAAAAACGCCGTTGCACAAATCAAGTCATTGGCTCCTTACTGACATCGTCCAACGACGTTCCAATATTCGCACACCAGCAGTGATTGAAGGCGAAAATAAAGCGCAAATTAGGCGGAGGTATTACAAAGTAAAGCGAAGGAAATAAGAACTATTTGAGTCTTTGTATTTATTTGTAAATTTATTTATTTATGAAGAATATGAAAATTGAATTAAACAACAAAGAGGAAGGGGCATGCGTCATTATCATAACTCTGAATTGTATACACAGCAGTTGAAAGGATATCGCCCTTGCGAGCGCAGTCCCGTATGGACTCCTTGTTAGTGACCTTCCGATAGCCTGGACGACGAGTACGTTTTTCGTTCTAAACATGCGCACAGGTATCCGCAAAGGTCGATTCCAGATGCGCATGCACAGAACAGAAAATTTGTTGTCATAGTCTCTGAAAGGTTGTTGTAAGGTTCGTCATTGTTACTAACAACAGGGCGGAATCTATAAAGACGAGCTTGCTTTGTAACAGAGAGATTTAGCATCATAATTAACTATTGGAGGGTAATGTGAAGTGCTAGTTTTCTACCCATGTAATCCATGTGTGCGTTAGCCCTACGAATGGAAATGGGCCCACACAAGGACAGGGAAAAACTCTTCCCTGGGAAATGAACCCACGACCTTCAGATTAGATCACCGCTGCTCTACCGACTGAGCTACAACAAGATCAGACGGGAGTAGGTGGTGGGAAACTAAGATGTCAATGTCACGGCAATGAATATATACAAGTACAAGGAGGGGTTATGTTTTTACAAACGTTGGCCGTGTAGCACTTGTATTTCAACAGAATTAAATATTGGAAGTAACGTGAAGTGATAGTTTTCTACCCAGGTAATCCATGTTAGCATCATGTTCACGGCAAAAATCAGGCTGAAATTTACAATTTTTTACGTGTTGCCGAAAACTAAACAAACTTGTTTGATTGCAGTTATTTTCTTGCCTGTTACTAACAGATACCAAGAACCTCTAAAAGAGGGATACAAATTAAAATAGGAAAATTGTTATCCTTTTGTGACAAACAACAGCGTGTGTTCTGAACTTTATTTCGGGGATGTATGCAAGCGGTCGTCAAATCACTGTAAGATTAAGTAAGACGTACATTTAATTTCGAATTCGATCTAAAAGCGCGCAATGGTAAGTGAAAAAAACCTACCCCTAAGTTCTGATGCAGAGTCCGACCATTTGCAATAGATTATACAATTACAAAGGTAATTGAAAACCATAAAACTTAAAATTCAAGACCAGACAAACTTTTCTTCTTAGGCGTAATCGGTACATACAGGTGTTAAAACTGAATGCAGTAAAACACGGCATTAAATTATTTACGCTTCTCATCAGAGAGATCGGGGTAATCAGTGAATTTATGTGCGGCAAGAGGAATATTAATTACCTTCATCTAGGGCCTTTTTATTTGATAGAAAGCCTCTTTGAATGAGAAAACTCTGTGAAAAGATAACTTTTTACACTGAACTGAAGGGAAGTTGATTGCCTTTTGTTCCTTCAATAAGAGTGCTCTGAGATCAGTGGTTGCTATGATAAAATGCAATAAGAAATTACCATGGTTTTCGGTCAGAAAAGGTATTGAGGAGACTAACCAGGAGTTAAGGGTCGGAAATGATTTACCTACATCAGTCTCCTAGTGCAGTGCTTATAAATTCAAGTTATCATTTGTTATGTACCAAGCTAATTGCAAAGGAGACGGGCCACCACGAAGGTGTTCACGAAAAGACTTTAATGGTCTCACATGCACGAAAAGGCTTTCTGCAGGTGTGCGTGTTTGCTTGCGTGAATCTATTAAACAAATGTCCTTGTCTAAATTACTATGATTTGTTTCTCTCTTACCGTAAAATTGATTATACATAAATGTGAGATGCTATGACCGACATTCGATGTACTTTTCTTTGATTTCGTGAGGGGACATCTGTGTGTTGGGTATGTATATCGTGAGATCGACTTAAACCTTTCATTTTGTTATTGTTCATATCTTTGTTGTTTTGCCTTAGAAATAAAGCCGATCACACAAAATGGCTAAAAAAAATGATTCGCCGTATCAATATAAAGAGAACGAAGTCATGCAATCTGTATCCACAGAATATATGTACAAAACCTAGAATTTCGCATAATTTGTGGCCGACCATGAACTGCCAAATGAGCTTTGAAACGAGTCTAAGGAAAGGGACGAAGTTTACGTGTGGCACAAAGTTTTTGTTTTTCTAAGAATAAGTCGAGGACGGAGCTTGTCTATCACCATAGAGTGCAATGCCATTAACTTGTTGGTGTCTGCGATGACTTTGAGCCAATCATTTACGACGCCTTAATTAATATGGCTAATAGCATTGAAGAGGTCTTGCGACAGTCCGAGAAGAAAGATAAGATGGCTAAGTGACCATTTATACATTGGTATTTCAAAATTGTGGTAAATTAAGCTCCCGCCGATATTGCAACCTATTGCTTTGAGGTGTCTTTAAATTGTGCAAATTCATCTTCAAGCATCTTCACAGTCTTCGCACATAAAACAGCATCTGGAAGTCAGTTCACGCTGCACTTTATTACAAATATTGTGCTACTGTTTCCTTTTTGTGCTCGCTGATAAAAGTGAGGGTCTTCACTTGCTTGGTGGTTACAAAGTTCTGCGCATAAAATATGCTGTCATCTCTCACGTGATGACGAAGCACTTCACATGCATGCCAAGTGGTTTCATTCTTGAGAGTTTTCAGCAAGAGTTTTATCAAACCTATCTTTACTTCAGCGCATACAACTGAAATATGACAGTTTATTGAAACGCAACCATTCGAAGAAAACATCACTCTTAAGTAACTGAGTATCGACAAGAACTTTTTTCTTATTTCTGGCAGGTGCAAATTACAGTTGCGATGATTTCCAGTTTTTTATTCTATGGCGCCGCGCGTATCTCAAGTCATGCGTAGGTGTTGCACGAGGAATAGCTGAACCAAATGAAGCTCTTAGAGTGCTTTCCGATCTCTCTCCTAATGCATCATCACTTCAGTGATATACGCACAGAATGATAAATTAAAGGAAAGGAAAGGAACTTAATTCAAGTGTCTAGTCGTTCTAGCGCTGGAGCACTAATTGGGGACACTGTAAACTGAAATTAACAATTAACGCAAAGCAAGTCAAATGATAAATTAACCGTTTTTTTTTCACAAAATTTCCAGGACAGAGTTCGGCGAACGAAGAAATAGAGTCTAGTTTAATCACGCCCCGAGCGCGCTTAATACGAATATCAACCAAAACTGATTGCTAGGATTATTTCATTCTTTGAACGAATAAGGTCACTCCACCCTCAAATTTATTTCGAACATTGCACCTATTGCATTTAACAGTCGAGTTATCAGTAAGGTTCTCGGCCCTCTCTAGCGTTCGTTTAATTTATACCAAATATCAAACTGACTAATCAGCCGAGGTTTAATAACAAATATAACACGGATTTTTTTGTTTCGTCATGGTTGAAAAAGTGTCGCCAAAAATGGTCAAGACAAAGCAATTTTTGGTGAGCTGAAAACAGTAACAATTTTCTAAATTCACCTGCTGACAATTCGAGATATTGGACTGATCTGTAATTCAGGGAAAGTCCGCTAGAACTGGAGACCCACTGAATTCAGATTTCATCGGCAGTTTTATAAATAGAGATAACGTAACATTGGAAATTTGCAGTGCGTTATTTAGGATAAAATATTGTTACTTTTTCGTCGAATAATTTGCATCCTTCTTTTGGCTGACCAATCATGCAATTCAAATAACAATGACCTTTGGTCCAGATACTTCCGCTTCATTTGCACCGTCGAATGACTTTCTCACGCCATGTGATCCCAGAAAATAAGCTAAGTAACAAAGCTTTACACCCATAAGAATCTATCTATTATAGCTATTTAAAGTGTAAAATGCAGGATAACGTTCACAATACTTAATTTCCTATGTTTATTTGGATTCTTAACTTTTAAATACTGAAAAGATTTAATAAACAAGTCTTGCCCCATAGGGTTTTCTTCGATATAATATAATAAAAATTACATTGTAGGTGCTTAATCGTCATGATATTAAATTGGAAAATAAACGACGTAGTTGCAATCGTACAGTATTCCATTGGAAAAATATTTATCTCTTTCTGTTTGAAATACGTTTACTCGGAGCTATTCTAAGGGAAGAGCAGCAATATCCACTCAGCTGTGCCAGCTGTACCAGGACGCATCAATGCAAACACACAAATTGTGGCCATTTACGGTCGTATTTTTCGTGGAATGAGCTTCAAGTAAGAAAGGTACTAAGTTTAAAGTATTTTCCCTCGGACGTCCGTGCAAGTTACGTTTCAATTCTCTCCTTACCCGGCTTTTTAACGTCCTGCATTCTTGAATTTATTTTCTTAAAGTAACAAAGACTGTATTGAGATATTTAAATTTATTTTCGTTAAAAACCCTAGCCTGCTTACTCTGTTTCACAGTTTTACTGTTATGTTAAATTAATAAATACTATTTTTGGGATTTGATTGTTTAATTCGCCTCTGGCCACAATATTACTTAGATAAATCTCACATGCATTGAACAAAATAAATATCTGAAGTCCTAATTTCTCAAAATATCTTCAGCGTTCCTTGTATGAAAATTCGATGGAAACATAAATATTAAAATAAATAATTATTAATGTTCATATCAATTACGGACGATGTATCTTTAATATGTTTCTCTTGCCGGCATCACAGAAAGAAGCGTTCCCCTATGATGTCGCTGCGTTTTCTTTCCATTTTTCATATGACCTGTCTTTCTCATGGCCAAAAAGTGCAGTAGTTTGCGAGATTCAATATTCGTATTCGTGAAATGCGTGTTCGATGCAAACGTTTCAAATCCACTAGGTTCTTGCGTTTGTTGAAATACAGTTTCATTGTTTGGGTGTTCCTACGAAAAAATAAACAAACACCGCTATAAGTATAAATATTGACAAACATTGTGTATCTATTCCACGTTAAATGAATAAGAAAATTGCCAGCTCGATGACGGTACTGATTTTTATAATCAGGAATTTGCTACGTATAGGCTATAGTTTATTGGACTCTTATTTTAGCTCGGAATTGTCAAATGACAATAGGTTTTAAGCCCGTAATTAATCATGCAGGTAATTCTCTTTCAACTTTTTGTGTTTTATTGTGGTCACTGAACTATGCCTTTAACAAGCAAGATGGAGTTGCTACTGACTAAAACATACCAAAATATTCAACGTGGGAAGCAATATTTGCCCCCAAATACCATCACATATTACTTGAAACTACAGCCGAATCATGCTAATTTCTTCGAGTCGCAATCATGAATCACTTGTTGGCTTTTCTCTCAAAGAGCAAATGGCTTAAATTCCGAGTGTACGTTTTCAAAGTCAGAAATCTTTACCGCAACAAATGAAGGAAGTGCACGTTTTTCTTCTTGCAGTGGCCTAATTAAATTTCAAGTAAAAGAAGTTCGTCATATAATGTATCCCTTATACATTTTACCAATTAAGAACGGCGTCTGAACGGGCTAACATAGCAAAAGGTTAATTTACTGACCCTCTTAACACACTTACGTTTTTCACTTAATGGTCCAAATCTGTTAAAACTCTAACCATCTCATTCTTGTTCAGGCGAATCTCAGAAATTGCATTCATTTGCATACTTTTTGGCATATAAATTAAACTAAAATAAACAAGGTCTTCCGGCCTGCCAACGATGAAAAAACACTTTGCGAAGCAATGAGTTGAAACATCGTTCATTTTTATCAGGTGAATTCAAACAACTTACCGTGGAGTACACTTTTCCAGTGGAAGCCATAGCTACATAAAGACAATGTTGAGGACTATATATTCGTACCAGACTCCTACCAACAGATCGTAGTTGGAGCTTGACTGCAAGCAAGAAGAGAATGTCATTCAGTAAGAAAGGAAGGTAATTACTTTACCTTTTAGGCAGAAGAGGAAGCAAACACATCCTGTAATTACACTTCGAGAATTAAGGCCCCTTGTGAGTATTGCCTCTCTATCGAGTATGGAGGCCCATTGTCCCAACCCTTCGTATTGACATAAACAAAGAGACATCTTGAAGTCTTCGATCCCAGGGTATAATGTCTTATATTGTAATGGAACTGAAAACTGAATATTTCGGTCTTTCTCGGTCAATTTGCCCAGACTTTAATATTTTTACAACTCTAATAAAGGCGACCGAGTTGACTTACTGTCGGGGCTCCGCGCATTTGATGTTCCATTAATTGTTCCATCATCATAGACTGCTAAAAACCAGCCATTTTTGTAGCAAAGAGAAACGTCAGAGGTTGAAGTATGACCTGAGTGATGATTGCAGAGCCGAGGTTTGACAGTCGAAGCGGTTGCCAGCTCCTCCATCGACTTACTATTCCTGCGTTCTCTATTAACGATTCTCCTTGATCCAGCCAGCTGAACGGCGGGATGGCTCGCAGATATGGTAATTAAGTTCACAAAAATCAAGGTTGACATAACCTGGAAAGCAAAAGACAATGCGCGTGAAAAAATGCTCCTTTATTCTAAGTAACAAGAAAAGTATTTGAAACAAAGAACATCTTTTTGTTGTTGAACTTGTTGTTGTTGTTCTTCTTGGAGGATCTTATATCTAAAGAGTTCTCTTAACATCATTCATTTATTTGACGACTTGACGATTTCAATATCAAATTAAAATTTCTTCTTACTTCATTTCAATTATTTGCATTATTCGCAGTGGGAGATTTTGCTCGGAGTTAAAACGGGCGTACAGCGAATCCACGGTGTGCTCTAATTTTGTACCAAAAATCTCAATATTTGGATATTTGGAAACAAGCGGGTAAGAATGAACCTCGCGTCGAAACACTTGTAATTTGCAAAGTAAGCTTTTCCATAAATAGCCAAGTTCAGCGATTTTAAATGAAAGAAAGCTTAAATTAGTTTAATTGGTTCAGACTAGTCAAAAGGGAAAACCCCCAGTACTCCTCAAAAACAGATTCCAAGTCTGATAAATCTCAGGTATCCATCATACTTCTTCCAAATAAGTGAAAATATATCAAATAACTATCACTTAAAGTTTTCATAATCTAAGAGGATCTTACAAACCCGATATTGATTAGATACCAAAAATGACAGCCTACTTTAAAAACCTAGAATGACTGGTTGTCGTTTCAATTTTGGGTGGCTCTAAATTTGAAATTGTTATAATTAGCAAAAATATTATAAAAGCACTTTACACTTTTTAAGTTTCGCAGATTTCATAACTGGACAAAGTTTTCTGCATTCAAGTAAGCTTAAAAAAAAATGAAACTATATGTTCCTAATCGTAAACGAAGGATCACTGAATCTTTCTAGCATAAAAAATACTGAACCATTTTACCTGTACTAAACTAATTTCGAATCCTACTCGTCTTTGCATAGCTGCGTTTAGTCTTGTGAGCTTCTATTTCGTCTTGGAAGCAAACGAAGCAAACTCCCTCTTTCTATTTACGAGTCACGGACCTTCGAGCTCTCGCGTGCTAAGATATCGCTATTAATAATATTTTGAGGCAGTGTATGGCCTTTATATTTCACTCGGGGTTTCCGGAGCAACACAAGGCTAACAAAGAAAAAGAATATGACGTAATAAATAGTTCAAGTTGCTTTGCAAATTTTCCGCCATGCCATCACTAACATGGAATGTCGGAGGAAATTTCCCGGGCTAAAAAATTGCAGGGGGGAAAACCACCGCTAAAAAAAATGGATAGACTAGTGAGAAGCTTCTAGCCACAAAATTTCCTCTTTACCAACGGTTCCTCGTGCCCTGTGGCATTTCAGGAAAATTTAGCAAAAGCAGCTCTGTCCCTGGGAAAGGTTTTGAACAACAATCCAGTTACGGTGTGTAAATGTTTGTCACTTGGAAATGTATTTGTAATTAGTCTCCTTAACGTAAACAATACGTTTCTAAACTGGACGAAATATGCTTAGCTAATCAAAAGTGCATCGTGTGTTTTGAAAGCACTTGCAGTTGACCGTGATATCACGATAGGAGAACACGGTTCACTGCTCACTGTTCTACGTGGATGGTACCAAGTCACTGGAGAAACTTTGTCAGCTTTTCGTATTTATATGCCAAGAATTATATTCATTTTTTACACCTTATTTACAGTTGCTTTGATCTGCTATCAGAGCTGACACAAAGTCCTTTGTTCCTGTTATTCGGCGGTCTCAGTTTTCGGAAATACTTTGTTTGATCTACCTTCACCGCAAGAACCAGTGTTTAAAATGGAGACGTAACATTTTGATAAAAATTTTTCTCTCAGAATTATATTGCTTTACAAATCTACCAGACTAAATCTCTCACTACAGCCAAGTGAAGTTCAGTTAAAATGTCCTTGAGGCTCTTAACATTATCGGCAGATCGGCGATAGGTATTACGTGTAATTTATTTTCTATGCTATACATGATTCTTCACTGCATAGAAATTCATCGATGTTATTTTCCACAGAAACATAGATCTAACAAGATAAAGCAATAATGCTAATTTTCCACATCGCCGTATTTACGCAGACTTCAGGGCTTGCTTTTGTATTAAACTTGCAACCCTGAAATAGTTAACCGCTAAGCGAGTACACTGATCAACTGTCTTCGAAGAGCCTTCTTTGTAAGAATGATGGGACGTAAAGAAAGCTGCATTTAACGTAAAAAAGAAGTCGATGAAAGTTTTCAAACAGTTGTCAAGAAAATCTAAAAATTTGCTGGGAACATGCCAAGATTGTACCTGTATTCTTGTTGGTGGGTTAAGCTTCCGTTTCATTCAAATACGTGGGCTGTGATTAGATCTGATTAACACCTTTTTAAAATAGATTTTCTTCGTACTCAAGTTAATCTTTTCCGAGTTCAAACCCCAAACCAAGTTATCTCTAAAATCATAGTTATTACTCTCTCAATAATAAGTATGCTCGAAGAATATTTATTTAGTATTGATCAGGCAGGCTTGGGCTTGCTCTTTTCTGCCATGCAGTGTCGCGTCTATCACACCAGTGGGTGGGTGGCCGGGTATAACATTTCGAGTATCTTCGCATAATGAATTTCCAAAGCCAGTCAGTTGCTGCCTCTTTATTTTCGTCATTAAATGTTATTTTTACGACTCTTACGGCATGTAAACTTTTTGTTTTAGTGAAGGGAAACGTTCGGTTTTGCGCCGGTCCAGTACACAACTGATCACCAGGACTGTGGAAAAAAGCAGAATGACCATTTTTCCCAAATTAAATGAGCATGTAAGGATTCTAACCTTCTTCGGATTTAGGTATAAACTAAGGGTATTGAGATCTATACGTAAATTTCTTTTTAAATTCGCCTGAAATATTTGTTCCACTTATAAGTAACGACAAAAGACACCCGCACTAAGCTTAAATGCTAGCTCACAAACACGACGGGCGAATTTAGAAAAAAAATGCAACAAGTTAACAATTGTTCACAATAGTGCATGCGTGAATTCACAGAGCCAACTGGCCCCAGTTGTTCAAAAGGTGGATATCGCTATCCGCCGAATGATAAATCACTATCCAGTGGATAAGTCATAGCGAAACCAATTGTGCTATCCATTGAAAAGTGATTTACCCGGGGGTTAGTGTTATCTACCTTTTGAACAACTGAGGCAAGGGTCCCGTTTCTCGAAAGTCCCGAAACTTTACGGGCCATTTTCGGGTGTCATAATCCCCTTTGTATCTCAAGAATGGAGAGGATTTAAGTCGTCAAACTTCACAGTTATTTTTCTTTTGTTACCTTGAAAACACGTTAAAAGATCGGCTTTCCAAAACAAGCGATTGTTAGTTTCACAGATAGCTTTTCGGGCCCGAAATGTTATCGAGACTTTCGAGAAACGTGTCCCTCGAGGACAGTTAATTCGCTAACGTCCGGTCCGAAGTTTGATGTGAGTAAGTGTGTAGGCTACATAGATTCCTTCACGAAAATTCCAACAACGTATTTCTTTCAGAAAATTAACTCATTCCATTTTTGTCGATTATCCACTAGTCAGAATGTCAGCAACATTGGCTTTATTTTTTAAATGTTGTAGTCATTTTCTCGCCTATCGTTTGATGCATAAAAAACTTTTCCCACACGAACCCAGCGACACTTAAATGATTTCACCCTTGAGAGAGCCTCAAGTGAATTCGACGCCATTTGAAAACCACAGCTTAATGTCTAGAACGCGGAAAATAGCAAATTAAAACATTTTGATTCAGGAAACGCTTTCAGACATATACGTAAGTTAGTGTTCGTTACTGATATCGCACACAGCGGTGTAAACGGAGCTGCAGGTGGGGCCGCCAACTTGAACTCTCCTATTTAGAAACGTATTTCCCTTAGCACTAAAGCGGATCTTGGCGAGTTTGAAAAAAACCGACAGAATGGACAAGAGGCCATTTTCCCTACAATGTTTATCAACAATCCGCTACAAGAAGTCCGGGAACGAAACGGGTTCGCTTCAACTCAGTTTGCGGGTCATTTTCTTAAGATTACTGGAATGAATAAGCTGAGTTATTCGTCGATAAAAGGAAAGGAAAGGAACTTTATTTAAGTGTCTAGTCGATTTAGCGCTGGAGCACTAATTGGGGACACTGTAAAGTGAAATTAACAATCAACGCAAATCAAGTCAAATGTTGGTTTTTGAGGAGAGGAGAAACCGGAGTATCTGGAGAAAACCTCTCGGTGCAGAGTAGAGAACCAACAAACTCAACCCACATATGACGCCGAGTCTCGGAATCGAACTCGGGCCACATTGGTGGGAGGCGAGTGCTCTCACCACTGCGCCATCCCTGCATCCCTAAGCATCACAATGAAGCATACGACCAAGTAGTATATTCAATGGTGATTATATATGTGAAATAAAATGATAAGACCTTCTTTGATGGCGAATCATGAGATGTCTTACTGCCTTGAACTGACTTGGGCATGCATAATTTATTATGACAAGAAAATAGCTCGATCGCTTAATGATTGCTTACACTCTATTAATTTGTTTCAGTTTATTATATTTTTCAGTAAACCAATAAGTTAAAAGGTGGCCTTAGAATTGAAAAATGTGTAGTTTCCAAATTATCAAGGGTAATGAGTTTAAACTGTTTACAACATGAGCATATTTTTAACCCAGTCAACTCTTTTACTTGGCTATATAAAAAATAAACGAAATCAAATAAAAAAAGAAAGATCATTTTTACAAGCTAGAAATACCGGATACTTAGTGATGCCCCTGAAGGTACCCTTTCGACGAAATGAAGCTATAAAAACTTTGATTTTCTCCTCCAACGCTTTTTACTTTCAAAAAAGAACTACTCTACCGATAATTCAGCTTCAATAGCAGTATAACAATTCCGATGACGTTTTCAGGTCAGTTAATCCTCAGGTAACTGCGTGTAACTGAATTGAGTTTAATCAGATTTTCGATTGAGACAGGGAACCATTCAACTTACGTCATGCTGAAGAAACACACACTGATAACAGATATATTTTTCTTTCCCTGCATTTGTTCTTGTCAAAGTTTGACGAACGTGCGAGATAGTGTTTTCCAATGTTGGTTCATACAATCCGTGATTAGCATTCGCAGATAAAAGGCACGAGTTTGTGGTGAACTGAATATGACCGAGAGAAAATGAGGTCCCTCATTTCTCTTGATATGACGTAGTATTCAGTGTGAGAGCCGCGCAAAATATAGGAGTTACAAAATTGCGCAGTAAGTCCTTTTTGAATATCCTTTGCAGATGTTCACAGCCGTGCGCTTACAACTCCTCTCATGCAGGAAAAAGAAGTTATTTGCGACTCTTTTGCGTAATGAAACGCACGCATGAAGAAAAAAATAGAAAATTCTGCTTTGTCGGAATGCAGATAAGTCGTAATCTATATCACCGTGCTTAGACATGCGTAAACGGCTCGTAATCAAGGGCAATATAGCCGGTCACTTGTGAAGCGTATCACAAAGTCCTACCATTGCTTACAGCAGGGCTTCGCTGATCACACGAATTTCCACTTGGAGTAACATTGCTTCGTCACGATTTTTACGCAAAATTCACGCAAAATTTTGAAAAGAATAAAGATCGTTTAATTGTTTAACTGTTTGCCCTGTTCAAAACCACCAACACGTGTCTATTTAACCTTGGTGAGCATGCAATCCTCTTCCTTTAGGATGTGGTTTTAAAAGTGCTCATCGCCTTGTGTGTTCTTACACCAGTGACCTCACATCTCTGGTTTGGGGAAATTACGTAACTTTTTTAAGAAGTGGTAACTGAATACAATTAATTTTCACACGTCTGAAATTTTAACGCGAAGAGCAGCAAATTAATTTTAGTTTTCACTCTTATAAAACCCCGGCTGTAACAGGAAGTCAGCTCTAAAACTGACTTTTACGTACATTAATATTGGGACAAATCCCCGCCCCGGTGACTAAGAAAAAATAATCATTAGGTAACTAGACGTCTTACTGGGACTAAGTGACTTTGCAAACACTTCAAGAGCAACGATATAAAATGGTTTGTTCTTTTGCTCAACCGCCGAAAGTAATGAATGGTGTTTTTTTAGTTTTATTGATATTGTAACTAGTGGTAATCAAGGATTATTAAAGTGCGTTCGACGACAGTCGAAAGATTTAAAGTAGCTAGGCTGAATGAATGAGATTTTTAGGTGAAGGATACAAAATGACTGATGGGGTTAGTTGTTCGAGAAATTCTTTGGCCATGGCAGAACTAGTTTAATAGTAAATAATCACAAGATTTGTAATGTAACAACAACAAATTGAAAACCATAGGAATTGATAGTATTACAAATGCCATCATGATGTTGAAAACACAATGCAATCTAGTACAACAACTTCATTAATTCATTAGAATAACCATGAAAGAAAGTTGAACACAAAGTTGTGATCAGAGCAAAACTGAGGTGTAAAAATCTGATGATTCTGAAATACATGAAAGTAACTGTAACTGTGTTGTGGAAATCCTAATAAAATTTGCAATGGCGTTAAGCATTTACTTCTCTTATTGATCAATCTCAATAACAAAAGGAAACTGAAAAACAAAGTGGCCAGGTAACTAAATAAACAGTAAAAAAGGAATAAATGAAGACTATCACTGAGGCAAAGAAAAGTAATGTGCACTGTATTGGTAAATCATTAGCGTATAAATATAAAAGTTCTGTTTGGATGTAGATTAGTGCAGACAACTTTAACAGTGGCAAGCACTGAAAAAATTATCTCTTGGGTGAATTACTCAGCGCATGCGTAAATGTTCTGTATCTCTCCGATACCACACCTACCAAAAAATTAACATTTCAGTTCACGATTCTACAGGCATAAACGTAACGTAAGAACCGTGCGTGTCTGGTCTTCTCGAGACAGAGGTGAGAGATGGTTTCATTCAGACTGGGACGCCTAAAATGCTCTGTTGTAAACATGGCAATCCACGAGTGAAGTTGTCTCTCTGGCCATTTTGTGGACGAATTCCTCGAACTACTGACACAATCTGGGCAAGTTTTGAAAGCTAAAACCTTGAATCGATGCGGTATTTTGCTGGTTGGACAGAGTGACCCGACACTTGTAAAAGAGAATCGGGAGTCTTCCCTTGTCATGGAATGGCAGAATTACCCAAAATTCTTTTTGGGCATTAGCGAGGCAACTAAAGAAGCACGAGACTGGCCCTCGTCGAACTTCTAGCCAGATACTCAGGAGTAGGCCTGGTGTGTGCTGTTAACGTAGAGTTTGGATTTATGAACAAGTTTTTATCATAGAAAATTGGCGACAAAGTTATGCTTTCATTTCGCTGTGGTAATTCTCGTGTCAAAGAAACGGTATGATAATGTAAATAAGAGAATAGCGATATTTATATTTGCAGATTACCTGTCCTCTTACTGCTAAAGTCAAACTCTACATCTTTATGCAATAAGCGCATTCAAAATTTCCTCATATTACTTTATAAAAGTATGATTTTTTTTTGGAAAGAAAAGGGTTTTTCTGCTTATGTGAAAAATACGTTTTCTCTCCCGTCGTCTTCTTATGCATGATCTTCGCGGAAATTACATTCTCTCCCTCAATAAACCTAGAACAACCAGCTATGGTCTTAGCCCTTTTTTCTTACGTATCAGCTAAGTTGCGGAATGCGCTACCTGATTTTATCCGTACCAATGAGTTTACTGGTTTTAAAAGAGAATCCAGGGCCGCATTTTGCACAGCGGCTTTTCTTTTTAATGAATATATCTTTAAATATTATGTATTTAGTAGGTATCTGTATATGCTATGTATTTTAGCTGTAAATGTGATGTCTCGAAGATATTAGCTCCTGTAGTTATTCGGAAAAAGCTTATGACTGTATGTATGTTACCTTTAGCAGGGCGCATGCGCACACTTTGTAATCTGCGACTCCAGTGCTTACCATATCAAAGCGAAAATGAGTTTTCCCTTGAATATATTAGCCATCGAATTCTTACGCTAAATTGACAAGGGCGGTCTGGAGCTGTCTGGAGCTGGAGTCTGGAGCAGCTGTTTTATTTTCCATCAGCGTTACAAATTCTTGCCGATTTTGGGGCTCATTTTGTTGAAACTCAAGGACGCTTGCAACAGACCTGTTTATGTTCGTGGGTTATGCAGGCGCTGCGGGTCTATTGTTACCAAGGACTTATACTCTTACACTCTTACACTCTTACGCTCTTACACTCTTATACTCTTACAACCCGGTGACATAGAGTGTATTACACTGTAAGTGCACTACCAGAAAAATCTGGGAGTAATTCATGGATCAAATGGTAAAATGCTCTCTCTTCAAAGACATGGTCAAAGTTCTATGATGCCCTGGTTATATTAACAACATTGTTTGGCAAAGAAAAGTTTGTTTTCATTTAAGCGCCAGTTAGATAATCGAGTGTCGCGCTACGTCAAACACTGAAAAAATCGTTAATATCGTCTGTATTCGCTGATTCAAACCAAACAATACTCTCTTTTTGTGTCCTGATCACATTTATACGAATTTTTGGCAAGTAAAAGTTTTGTCCTTTTTGAACAAGCGCTGCCGTTGCCTGAACTTCGTAGCAAACAAAGTAAAGTTGTATAATAGTATGAGCGACTTGTGTAACTAACCGAGCTGTTTAGCTCGGTTAGTTAAAAATTTTGTAACAAAAACTCATGGCCATCAGACCCAATGCTGCTGAATACAACTTACAAAGCCTTACTTGACCTCTTCTTTGATTCAACACGATGGCATTATTCACTCAAATTCGAAAATCCTGAACCATCCAACTGGAGACGTGAGAAACTTCTCTGAGACTTCGATAATGGATTTCCAATAATAATGTTTTAAATGCAAATGTGAATTAACTTACTGAAAGGTGGACTTGACATCACTGTAAAATAAACAAGAACCGCCAGAGTACAAGCACCCGAAAGAACAGCGCTTCCCAAATGTTTGACATAATAATTAACACAAACCAGAAAAAACAGGCTCACTTGCCATGCAACGAAACTGTCGAAAATTTTTGATGGAAATTCGATGAACAAGATCTTTCCTCGAAAAAGACT
>NC_090876.1:3066992-3076992 GCF_036669935.1 Montipora foliosa
TTAAGCAGATAAAGAACCGCAAAGAGATCCTTTCTCGTGAAATCAATTATATCCTATATTAAAGGTGCCTCTATATACTAGTCAAGTTTTCACAATGATGCAAGCATTTAAAAAGGAAAAGCAGAGCTATTCTTTAAACTTACCACAAGCACCGTGAGATATTTGAACGACCGTCAAAAGTCTTAATTCAGTGTTGAAAATATTACATTCTCATACGACGATTGCCAACGAAAACTAAACAAAAACTGAACCATCTCAGACATCACCAAGTGTCAGTTTTCCCAGGCATTACATTTAAATGGTAATCCCCAAAATTATTTTCTGAATACTGAGCTAAGGAGACCATTGATTAGAAAGATCGCGGTGCTTTAATTAATCTCCTCTTTATTTCTCCATTTTCAGAGAGTTCGCAGATTGGTTCTTCAAAAATAGTCTTAAAATCAGTCGCAATTTTACGCGGAGCTTTAGGCTGAAAGTCGTGCGCATGCTCTATCAGATTTCCTTGTCAATTTGAAATAACCCCAATAGATGGCGGCTTCTTTTGAGTGGTCCGTCTCGTGACGACGAAAAGAAGAGGAAGAGAAATACCTTGTCGCATAAAGCTTTTATTTTAGTTCTGAATAGTCAAGCACTTCAGAGGAGCCAGTTCGGTAGCTTTGCTTGATTGAGAAAAATATTGAATCGCAATATTCTCGACATTTGAAAAATTCATCATTTCTGCAACTGAAATGCAACTGTGCCTGTGTAGAAATCTTTCTCATAGCCAGGGACCTTTGCTCTTTCGGTGTCGTTCTTTACGCTGTTGACTGAAATGATCGCGGCCTCTGGAACAGGGAATTACACATTCTCGTCACCAAGCCACCACGACCATGCAATAAGGCTAGGCAGCTTTGGGAACGAAAATACACATCGCATTGCACTGGCTTTGCAAATGCGCGTTGTTCAGGTTCGACCACATTTACTTGAAAATGTAATATTTTACGGCGAGTTAAGTCTGACAAAGAGACCAGGACATCATCCATGTCTTACTTATTCCCTTCAGAAACAAAACTCAATCATCCTCGTTGCTACGAAATACGAAACAAGCAAACGCATTCAAAATTTGAACTCCATTTTGCTACTAGTGCCATACTTAAAGTGCCCCTAACCCTTCAACTTTTTTTTTTTTCATTTGCATTTTAAGAACTCACTTCGGAAAATTCTTTTAAAATATATTGAATCCTGATCTTTTTTACATGCGCTTGAAGTTACTGAAATCCTTCATTGTTTTCGTGCTATAAGCCCCGCTGGACAAATTATTGTCTCGTGGGCTCATTCTGAACGACCAATGAGAAGCGTCCTATACTTGACACCTTTTTTAGCTCTGACGTTAAGTAGGATATTCTAACAACTCAAGCTTGCACCATGTCCTTTTCTCACGGCACCCTCGATATATGGACACATTTGGCCGAGTGGGGGACTAATGCGAATGATTCGAAAAAATAGTAAAGACTGCCTTCACTTTTAGCGCTCGTAAAAAAAAAAAATCAGAATTCAATATTTTAAAATTGTTTTTTCCAAAAATGAGTCATTGAAAGCTATGAAAATCTACCCCCCCTCCCCCCCCCCCCAAAAAAAAAAAAAAAAAATTGGAGTCAGGGGCATTTTAATCTATTCCTCCAACCTCCTCTTACAACTAATGAATGAAGGGGGTAGTTTCTAAAGAAACTGTGGTGCTGCGTCGGTGGGGAAGTAGTATACAAAAATTTGGTTTTATCAACGGAGTTGGTAATGTAAATTGGCCACCGTACAGAGATTCAAAAAGCTGACGTTTCGAGCGTTAATCCTTCGTCAGAGCGAATCGAGAAATTATGGGTTACGTGTAGTTTTTATAGTAGAGTAGGAGCTACGCTATTGGTGGTAACATGGCAACGTGAAAAATAGGAATATATTAGTTAAATGAAAAGCGTTCGTTAATACCGTGAGGATTAAGGGTGCCGATTTAGAAGATGAATTTTTGTTCTAGATTCTTGCGGCTTTCCGTCGTACCTAGATGTAGGGAAAGGCCGCAGATAGCCATGTGTTTTTTGGAGTGGTTAGGCAGATTAAAATGACGAGCGACTGGCTTAGATGCATCTTTGTCATTCTTCTCAACATCGCGAAGGTGTTCGCGGAATCGGTCACCTAGTCGTCTCCCTGTTTCGCCAATGTATAATTTATTGCATAACGTGCAGGTTATGCAATAAATGACATTTGTGGAGGTACATGTGAAACGATCGGTGATCTTAACAGATCGCTTAGGTCCCGATATCTTGCTAGTGTTAACAATGAAAAGACAAGTTTTGCATCGTGAGCGCGCGCATTTGAAAGTGCCGGGTTGTTCATTAGTTTTGAGCGCGCTTCTAACAACTGACACGATAAACATTTGAACACTCTCCCCCTCGAAATATTTTAAATTCACTTTATTTCAAAAGTGTTTGAGTCTCATCAACCTTTCTTCTGGTAGCTGGCTGCTTTTTTACTTGACCCTCTCTAGCTTCCTAAACAGTCCTAAAACAAAATTTATACCCATTTATTTTTATTATTTGAGCTATTTCATAACTGCTCACTTCTTCAAAAGAGCAAACCGTCCTTGGTCTAACTTTACTTTGAGTTATTGTTTTCTCTTCCTCCATTTCTTCTTCATCCTTGTTCGCCAGACAATCGTGCTGGCACAACTAATTTTTGGCTAAGAGGAAAAATGTTTATAGAGAAAGAAGACCAGTTTGGTCCTAGGGAGGTACGAATTTCATTAAAGTGAAATGATTTTAAGGAAAAAAATAGACATACAAGCGTATTTCCTGCACTTGTTGCACTAATCCACAAAGGAAATTCAAAAAGGGAGTTTCTATATTATTGCTTTGTTTCTTCTCCTCTGTTTATCTGCAAGGGTACCAGTTTACGTCACCATGGCGGATTGAGCCGAGAGGCCTGGTTGAAAAGGCGCACCGAAACTAGGCCAGTGGCCTTATACAATGGCGTGCTTTCGTGTTCCGTCGGATTCATAGGACGATGTTAGTGGTCCGGACGTGAAACCACTGCCAAAGCCTCAACCATCCCTCTTTATGTCTTCATTTTCTCCGGCTCTTGGCAGGACGTTTGATTGTCGAATATTTCTATTTCCTCGACAGTGAAATCTTACAGCTGGCTGCTATCGTGAGTATAAAAGGCCCCTCTTTTCCTGGGTAGAATGTCGATGGAATCACTTCATATGTTCCAGCAGGCACCTTACTCAACTGCTGTACGTAAAAGCCAGGTCTGATAAAGATCAAAAACATCAAAATATGTCAAATACATGATTGTTTAATATACTCTTGACAGACAGAGATTTCTTTGATAACAAAAAGATAACACTCTGTGGAATTATCGCCATCTTGGTTTCAAAGAAGAGGGCAGTTCGGAAGAGCTACCAATCTTCAAGTGACGCGGAATTACTGTGTTTTCGCACTGACTATCGCTCCTATTTCTCGCTCTCTGCAGGCTGCGGTTGGCCAGGACAAACTACGACAGTTCACCGAAAAACAGAGGACCACGAGGGATCCAGAAAAACCCCGAGCTGAATTAACAGACCTCATAGAAAAGGTTTTCAAATATGTTAACAGAGAAGGATTAATCCTGGTTATTTCTTACCTATAAGTATCAGAGTAAGCCTCGAACACGGGCTTACCGTCAGAGGCGCGTTCCACAGAACGAATTATTGCGCCAACTGAGAATTGTCTGAAAAGAAATTAAGAATGTTAAATAAACGTTTATTTTGAAAATGAACGTCTGGTCTCAAAACATACTTGGGGCCACGAAGTTTAAGTAAAAGCTCCGCTGTTTCTGTCGGCGATGAGGGTTTGAGCTGTAAACAGTAAACTGGATTGTTGGAATGCGAAGAGTAATTTGGACAACCGCCTGCAAGTTTACCACTCCATTCACCAGTCAACTGAAAAAAAAAGAGAAGTTATAGCACATCAGTAAAAGGATGGGCCAATGACAGGTACTGTAACTTGCTAAACCGGCCATACCTGTTTTTCAACCGTGTATGGGATAGGAACTGGGGATAGACGAAATTCAGTGGATGAAAAAACCTGCGATTAAAAAAAAAATCACATAAATACTTGCCGCAACATCAGACCTTATAACCATAGATTCCCTTTCGCTCGGGTTGAGTTTTTTGTCGGTTTTGATCGACTTCTATTCATCTATTCTATCTATTTCGAGGGTACCCGCACTGATTGAATGAGTCTATCCCATTCCCGTCTGTTGGCCACTTAAACAACAATATTTTACCAGCGAAAAGGCAAACTTTGATCATATGCGCAGGAAAACACTGAGCACAAAGTCAACTCGAGTCAAAAAAGAAATACTGAATCGTAGTGAAATTTTGGAAAACATACCTTAATGGTGTAATGAATTGTGCTTGTCTTTTCGTACTGAGATACAACAAGCGTGAATCGCGATGTTCCTTTGGGAGCATTTAGTTTAGCCAAGTAAAACGGACTGTTAATTTTTGTGCCTTCCAAGAACGGGTTACCTGAAGAAAAAAAAACAACAACAGAAATTGTAATGCATAAGCGGGTGAATGTGGACACGTCAAAAATTTTAGCCGCCTGCATATATGATTTAGTAGACTTGCGCCAGAAAAAAGAACGCTTCTTGTTCTCAGATTTCGAGGGGACCTCGAGAGGCTAGCCCCAGTCCTTTACCTTTTGCACCGCGCCACATTTGAGAGCTGACGGAGGCAAACCCCACGAATAACACATCAGAGGATCTGTTCGAAAGTTCCGAACAAGCTGGCACGAACTGCATCTAACAACGATGCACCTTTCGTTCCGCCTCGGTGTTCCGACTCGACGACGAGTGGCCCGGCTACGACCTCCCACATGGGTAAGTTGAGAACTCAGTCTTCACAGCTGTGTTCAGCGTAATCGCACGGTCATTCAATTCTCCTCACAAATTCAATGAAATGTCAGTCAGACAGGTATTGAGAAGAAGATTATTATCAGCTTGAGATGTTATCTTGATATAACATCAAATTCTCATAACTACCCAACAAAGAAATCTATGGTACTATAGTTAGGAGAATGAACTTTTCGATCTTGGGTAATGAAAAGGTTAATTTACCTTTATCAACTCGTTTGATATAACCAAATTTTCTTGTTTCATTCCCCAAGGCGACGCACAGCAACAAAGTTACTTCAGAAAGTAACCTCGTCGTTCCCCTTTTTCTTAGTAGCAAATGTTTTGAACCGAAGAGTCACATCAAAAAGAACTTCACGAAGTTAGATCGTCCGCGTAACAGCAGTCCTGAGAAGGACCAATGTTGGTGACAATGATTTATGTTTCGACAACCAGAGCGGACGTCATCCTCGCAATCAAGGGATTTTACTGTGTTAGTGAATCGTTTAGTGTAAGTACTCTCAAACTAAGATAAAACAGGATAATAAGGGATTACATATTTTCCCAAGTAGCTCGCCTCGTAGCAAGGTTCAATCTCTTGGCGCTCAAATCAAAGGAGTGTCACTGCTGCAACAATCTATCAAATGTTTCTCACCGCAGAACAAGGCTTACTTGGGTAGAAGATTCTGCCACCGTCTGATTTGTAGACATGAACAGTTATGAATTCTTTATTCTCCGCAAAGTCATCCTGTCAGAAAAAGAAAAAAACCTAAATTAGTAAAGTTAATAAATAACAAATTTCAGACTCGGAACAAACCTAGCATTCACAAGCGGAAACCGGGAGTCAGGGTGATTTAGCGGCCATCAACCACGCCTCCCACCTCTGTAACCCGGCTTCAACCCTGGCGTCACATGTGGGCTGAGTCTCAGTCCAGTCAATCTGACTCCCAAGGGTTTTGTCCGGGTACTCCCGTTTCCCTCCCTCATCAAAATCGACTGTCAGTCAATTACATCCGGGCGGATACCCTTGATAGGGATAACCTCTATTATTATTCATTCAATATATTTCCCCGTTTCTGATTGGTTAAAACCACACGCATAATTCACCATAACCAGCTGCTGTTCACCAAATTTGGAAAGAAACTTCGTCATATTGAATCAATGACATCAAAAGTGCAGCCCGCTGCAAATTATTGAACCGTTGACCGAAAAAAGCTGGGGACGAGATTGTGTTATTTTTGTTGAGCAGAAAAATGGCTGCGAGTAGGTTTAGTAGTTTGAGCGAAGAAAATATTTTGAATGAATAATAAAGCAATTATTGAATTCGGCTTTCGTAGAATATGAAGAATTCTGCAGATCTCGGAAGTTGTTATCCACTTCGCCCTTCGGCCTTGGTGGATAACACCCTCCTCGACCTGCAGAATTCTTCATATCCTACTCAGCCTCATTCAATAATTGCTAAATATCCTTCCCTTTCATTGAATTAAATGAATAAAGTTGCTATTAATGTCACGCCATGTCATATAAACATATCATTTCGGCATGACAAGCGATTTTGTCAATTTAATTCCACCCCGATCTTTACAGCTTTTTATTAACTTGAATTAATCAATTTTTTTGGGTTCATTTTTGCAACAAGCTCTTATTGAGCAGATTTTTTGTCTTTGTGCTTAGACGTTACACCGCCATCTTGGACGGACTCGGGTAAGATACAGTACTGCTCATTTTGGGGGGCGTTTTGGTATGGAAAGACAACGTTGAAAAGCCGCCGCATACTCGACCCCGTCCTGGGAGGAGATCTGGGTCCAGTGATTTGTTACCTTTTGTGTGATGTGCCGAGTGAGCAGAATCCACACAACAACATCATTGTCACATGACATTAACTCTAGCTTGTACTGTGGATTGTCACCTGTCAAATAAAAAGAAAACTTCTAACGGCACTTTTATTTCCTGTATAAAATATTTCCCAGAGCCTTCGCTAAGTTTTGTTTCTGGGTGAAACAGGACACGTAAGTAGCACTGCTTCGGAAAGCAAAAATATGCAAGCAAAAGGGCGCATATAAGAAACAGTTAAGAAGGAATGGAAATGCTGATGATGATGGCGGTAAGACGACAGCGAAGATGACGATGGTGGTGATAAAGATGATGACGATGAGGTGAGATATTTTCCAGTATTTTCCTGACATGTACGGTTTTTTTGTTTTGTTTCGCGCATCGTCAATAAACAAAAATCAGTAAGCCTACCAATATTGTAGACATCCTTCTTTGGTCCTTCCATCGCCTTCCAAGTCCTGCAAGGACAACATGGGGAATTCACTGTATCAATTTCGTAAAGACGAAATTGTTAAAGAAAACCATTTGATGGGTAATTGTTTCTTCTGAAATTTTTCCACAAAAAGCACTCGATGATCAGTTGAAATTGCAGTTATCTAAAAATTAGACCTAAGAGCACCACGACCATTGATTGGCCAATATTCCTAGAACTTAGAGGAAAACCAGATCATGTGACTTGCACACTCCTGTTTTCCCGCGCTTTGAGTTCCTGACCACATTTGTTTGCTCAGGGATGTAGCTAAGAATAATTTCATCCGGTTGAAGGTTCTATTGAGGCAGTACGTTCGTGCTCTGAGCATCAAGGGGACCTGGTAACAAGATTGTTCCCTGTGTCTCGCAACATCCGGCATTCTTCAACATGGCGAATACATCGAGAATACAGGGAAGAAAACACGCACAACATCACTTAAACAACGCTTTTATTTCATTTCCAGTATCGATAAGTTCTGGTGCTAATTCGGTATGCTATCAGATATTCATTTTTTTTGTTTACACATCGAATGACTTTTGAACTTTGAGGAGAATAATTTGCGATCTTCTCAGTTGCTTCGATCGACGGCCAAAATTCAACCGGCGATTTTCACCGGCAGCCGGCGCTTAGCGACATCCCTGAATTTGCTTCGAGTTCTGATGGTTCAACTGAACGCCTGTTTCTCTTCTAATAAGAGAACCAAATTATTTTCAGATGTTCTTGGATTTTCGACATTTACTTACTAACAAAGGAAAAAAGAAGCAAACGATAACTACACAGTTAAAGGTGACTAGGGTAAGAAGTTCTACTTACGAGTGAAGAGTGAAGCGATATTTGAAAAGTTTGGGATTCCAATTCATGTAGATAACATCAAAAAATTGCAATGCACTCTCCCAGTTGATCCAAAATACACCTGTAAAGAATAATAATTTATGGTTATGAGGGCCAAGCTATTTGTATGTTTCTCTTCTTGAAAAGAACTATTCGATACTTTGAAAATCATAATATTAGAACATGAGAAATAACAAAGTATTCCCAGATTGATGTACGAGTTTTCTCTTAAAGCTGCCACGGTAAATTGAATGAAGCAAATTTCTAATGCGTTTACCAGCAACTGAAGGTTTCTTACCATTGTCAAATTGTAGAGCGCTTTTTCTATCATAGTTGAGTGCTCGTTGGAGTTCCGGTGTCCAGCTTATGGAGTCCTGTTCCGAAAATCTTCCCTGGAAATGAAAGTAACCCATTTACATCGTTTACAGGCTGGTTCATATCGGGTCAAAACCTAGAGATAGACTAGATTAGTCTGTCTATCACACAGGCCATCACGAAATCGTAGTGTGGAAGGTTACTGTTTCAAAAACGTTACTACATTTAAAGAAATGATTTGTATTTGATTAATAACCAGAAAGAAGAATAGAAAAACTGCTAATACTATTAAGCATTACTACAATTACATAGGTGATTATTGAAAATTATCTTCGCTGATCGGTTGTACTTGAGGTGACTATTACGCGATAATCACCTAAGCGGTTTTTCAAAATGGCCACATGCCGTTTTGTCGAGGTGACAGACGAAGAAATTAATTGTTTTAAAGAAATTGCATATTTTTCAAATAATCACGTATGTAATGATACTAAAGCAACTATTCACCTCAGGCTCGGTGAATATAGGTGAATAAAAACCGTTATTCACCTCGCCTTCGGCGAATAATTGTCAAAGTAAAATAACGTTGGTTTTTAAAGAATATAGATAAAAGGGGTGTTGTCCACAAGGAATTTTGGACGCACAACTCAATTGATAGTGGAATGTTGTGCAATCATGACTTCCTTTGCGGAAAATCCTACATTAACCTTTTTTCTGTTCGCTCATGAGTCTGTAGAAAATTTAGGACACTGAAATTTCATGGTGAAACGCCCAAAATGAGAAATTATTTTCGAGCAAGCTTATTCGGCAAAAGGTAAAAGATAAGAGTTCAGACTTTTTGGGAAAGTTCTGATCTAGTATTGATTATTTTTTCGACGCGACCATAAATAGAACGCTTCTTTTTTTCAGAATGTCTGTTAAGAGAGCTGTCGCGTGTACTATGAACACAATGTATTGCTATCTTGAATTTTATAGCTTTCTGAATGATATATTTAGCAATTATTGAATGAGGCTGAGTAGGATATGAAGAATTCTGCAGGTCGTGGAGGGTGTTATCCACCAAGGCCGAAGGCCGAGGTGGATAACATCCTCCGAGATCTGCAGAATTCTCCATATTCTACGAAAGCCGAATTCACTAATTGCTTTATCATTCGTTCAAAATATTTTCTTCGCTCAAACAAGTTTCTAAACCTACTCGCAGCCATTTTTCGGCTCAACAGCTCAACAAAAATAGCACAATCTCGTCCCCAGCTTTTTTCGGTCAACGGTTCAATAATTTGCAGCGGGCTGCACTTTTGACGTCACTGGTTCAATAATCTGCAGCGGGCTGCACTTTTGACGTCATTGATTCAATATGACGAAGTTTCTTTCCAAATTTGGTGAACAGCAGCTGGTTATGGTGAATTATGCGTGTGGTTTTAACCAATCAGAAACGGGGAAATCATTTGAATGAATAATAAATATATATATATATACCTTCCATCTAAGATGACTCCAGGGATTTTTCAGTTGAAGAAGGCGATGTCTCTGCAACAAGTTATTGGAAAAAACCAGTTAAAGCCAAACTTGGAAAAAGGACATTGCAAGTGATGTCAACTCACCGGTGGAAAAAAAAGAAGACCTACCTGGACTTTGCGTATGTCTAGCAAG
>NC_090876.1:3081992-3086992 GCF_036669935.1 Montipora foliosa
TATTTGATGGTTTAACATATAATACTCAAGGTTAGGACATTTTGCTCGTTGCTCATATTTTTCCTTGCCCCTTTGGGGGTTCAGAAGAATACAACACAACTTGCAAAATATCCATGCACATTATGTGTTAAACTATCTGTTAAATAAGAAGTCTTTATTTACATCTGTCTCATCTACATCTCAAAGGAGAATGTTATTCTCATTATTGTTTCATAAGGAATTTAATTTAATAAACCCAATTACCTGTTTAATACTGAAACTGGAGATGGCATAAAACATTTCAGGATTCTCACACAGCTCAGATGGCCTGAACAACAACAACAACAACAACAATTTCATTTGACAAAATTGATTGTACAGAATGTTTACTTCATTGTACTTCTTGAACAACTTAATATGAGCTCTTTTGAAAGGCTGAATTCAAACTCCCCAAGTTTTTAATAGAAATTGCTACTTGTTATGATCTCTTTGTCAAAAAGCTCCCTGGGAGTTTTGCTACATGTACTTCAAATTATTTATCATTAACCATTTATGTCAATTTGTTAAAACTCACCTCAACCATTTTGAAAAGCGTGCCCTTTGCTTTTGTGAAAGTGGAAGTTGTCCATCTTTGTCACTAGCATTTATTTAAAACAATAGTTACTATTTAAAAGTATTAATTGAATTGTTTGAATTACCAAAACATCCACAGAGTGAACAAAATGCCCCAAGACCAGTATAAATGATATGTTGCAGCTGCACAATTCTAAAAATATCATTTGGTATCTTGACTAGATGCTGATTGACCTTTGTGGTCACATGACCCCTTCAACTTTGAAGAAGGGGTGGTGGGGAGGTTCCTGAACCATTTACTCATTAAGAGGGCCAAAAAAATTCACTGAATTGTTTTGTTTGCTGTCTCAAACAAAGACAACGTATCAATAATTCAAGAACAGATAATGAACACTTCTTTGCGTAGCAGGGTATTGGTAAATATACAGTGCAATAACAACAACAACAACAACAACAACAACAATAATAATTAATAATAATAGCAACAACAATAATATTTTAAGAGGGAAACACCAAAGCTATCATTGGGTTAATTAGAATGGTTTCTGCAGGAGCAAAACAATAATATTCAAGAATGGAAATTGAAATACACTGTACTATAAGGTAATAAATATTCTGCTTTACATTCCTCAGAGTATTGAGGGCTGTCTAGAAAACTAAGACCCTAAGACCTAAAAACTCGAAAAAAGTAACCCAAAACCCTCAATTTGGCTAACACTCAAGGCCTAAAGTCGGTTTTTTGAGTTACCTCAAGGGAAGGTCAAGTCCTTCATTTGCTACAACTTGTTTCAAAGTGAAAGCTGAGTGATCCGCCATATTTAACTGAGTAACCAGGCTCCACGTGTGGCCCGACATCTTCACTGATTTCCTGTCGGATGTATATATTGGCCCTGTTACACTCCAGGCCAAAAAAACAACTTTAGGCCTACATGTAGGGTTAGCCAAATTGAAGGTTTTGGGTTACCAGAACTTTTTTTGAGTTTTTGGGTTCTTAGGGTATTCATTTTCGAGAAACCAAAGTATTGAGGTCTAATGATATTTGTGTGTGGAGGTAGTTCATTCCAGGTCTTGAACTTTTCCCTGTAAAAAAAAAAGATCTACTGTACAGACCACTTAAAAATACATGTAATATAAAAACAGGCAAAACACTGAATGTTACCGGTAATAATCAGGATACGCAAATCTCTCCTTGAGATCGATATCCAGCCATGGAGGAAATAATTTCCCATTTATATATGATGTTTGCCTATTAAAGAGAACAATCAGGACAAGAAATTTCATGGACAAATCACATTACTGGGTTCCATTGTAACAAGCAGAGAAAGCTGGTGGCTACGAACATGTTCGCATCTGTTTTGAGATTTGTACCTAAATGACAGCAAAGAGATGCAACATTATTTATTTCTTTATTGTGTTTGTGGTCACTATGTCATATTACTTATTCACTATCTTCCTTGCAAATCAAATTGCTCTGCAAAATGTGAGTTGAACAAAAATCCTGATTGCCTGATTGGGCAAGTCTTACAGTTGTTTTACTTGCCCATGGATATAAACTATTAGTGTCAAACTAAGGAGCAAGGATGGCACAGTGGGTTAGTGCGCGGCCTTGGTGTAAGAGGTCCTGAGTTCGATTCCCGGCCAGATCTCGCATCCTTGTTTCGACTTCTTTCCTTTCCGTGTAGCTAAGTAGCTTTAAATACCCGAAAATGGAGCACTGATGGAGAGGGGGGAGTAAAATGAGCGCACCGTCGACCTCAGGTTTGTCAGTTGAATTACTGTTACGAGTTATCGACGTTAAATATGGTTGCTTCACTTCACTTCACTTCAAACACTGTTCATTATGATTTGAATTACAACACCAAAGATCGCTTACTTTAACACCTCGAGTTCTTTGGCTGTGAGCTGAGGTCTTTTGTCCATAGTACTTCCTCCTGAGGTCACATCACCTTTAGAACTCAGGGACAGGTTTTGCACAGCTTGAGTGACTGATGTTGCTGGAGCTGAGGAACCTGGTTTCTTGTTCAGCATCCCCTTTATTGCCTCTGCTCTACAGAAAAAAATGCTTTGAATGAATAGTACAAACAGTACATGTATTTCTAAACACACTCCTACATAGAGCACCGTCCTGTATGCAGTGTTCAAACCAGAATTTTTTCCAAGGCGTCATAATTTATGGCCCATAACCCTCAAATTTAGGGGCCATCCCCTAAAAAGGTAACTGGCCCTTTCCCAAGTTACCAACTGTTTTTCATCCTCCAAGCATTTTAAAATACAAGTTGATCTTTCTTGCTTCATGTCGATAGCGAAGCGGAATTGTCTTCTACTGGTGGATTGGCGGAATCGGCTTCTTTCACCTCCAATGTTGGAATGTTATGGCTTGAAAAGAACAATGTCAGCCTTTTTTGTTGTGACATTATTACATCATTGAGCATTTCCTATGAATACACCCCAATGTGAATATACAGAGAATTGCGCCCTCAGTAAATGTGGCCAGCATTGGGGCCACAAACTAGCCCCAGTCTCCTAACGAGTTGCATTCAAGATGGCTACTGCATTTGATGTCCTGTTTGTTTCACAGGTTCATGTTGTTTTTTGCCTAGTTAAACTTAAAATGTTCCTCTTTCTTTGGTTCTAAAAAAACCAAGTGTAACCATTGATGAACTATAAACAAGTATTTTCAAAACACTTGTGTCACCCATTGGGGCGCATGGTGTTGATTACCGGTATTGTGTGCCAATTTAGAATTTTTGTGCATAAATCCCACAAGGGCGCAGCCTGGTGAAAACACTTTGTATGCCTAGTAAACAGGATGGGAGACTTTTTTAGACTGTGAACCGTCTTTTCTCCTACAAGCGTGTGGACCAAGCATG
This sequence comes from Montipora foliosa, assembly GCF_036669935.1. Taxonomy (NCBI): domain Eukaryota; kingdom Metazoa; phylum Cnidaria; class Anthozoa; order Scleractinia; family Acroporidae; genus Montipora; species Montipora foliosa. The sequence continues at coordinate 3,085,415 of NC_090876.1, forward strand.
TTAAGAGAGCAATGCAAGCTAATCCCGTCCTGGTGTTTTGGGTGTGAGGGTTAAAGAACAACTGCTCACAGTCCACTTCTTTTTTGTATCTATTTCAACAACCAAGGATAGTGAGAGGCCTAAACGATACCAATTATCCTCAATTCAGGGCTAATATTACCAACGTTTTCCTTGAATTATTTATCACACCTCTATTCAGAAGTTGGGCATGATTTGACACTGGAAACTTGGTTGTAACCAAAGGACTGAATGACAATGACAAAATTTTCACAATGTTTATGCATACAATAACGAAGGCGATGACATAGAGTTCTATTCATAGGACAAGTCAACCCACAGTTTCGTAGAACAGAGACTGATTTGATACTCATAGTTTACATAGTTTACATGTATTTTGGAACTTTCTGTAGCAACCGTCGATCTGAAACTGCAAATAGGGATAATTCCTTAGGCAGTGTGGCTGAGAGTTCTTGTGTGTTTAAATATTCTCATGTGTTTTTATGTGGTTCGAGCTAGAGCATAAAATAAACAGAAAACTACCTTAAAAAATATTCTTAACTGTAAGATCTACATGTAAGGCTATAATCACGCGATACAGAAAAAACGAATAATGAACAAATAAAAGACACTTACACAAAACGATGAAATGAAAAATAGTATTCGATCTAAATAAAAGTGGAAAATTTTAACTTACTTTAGTCTCCGAGATGTCAATGATTCCTAGATTTTTATTCGTAAAAGATGATCTCTAGCCTCCCAGATGATAATGGGAATGAGGCATGATGCGAGGGCTAATTATAATTAAGTTAATCTTACAACAATGAACTATTTGAGTATAACATGATACAAGAAATGTGAAACGTAAGAAACTACAAAATTAGAAATTTATACGTCATGAAAGCTGCACATTATTGGGGCGTGAAAACTAATACAACCCTTCAGTTGAGCTACATTGTAGCTCAAGATGTAATCATTATTATTATTACTACTTAATTATATAATATTAAATATATTCTTTTTAGTATCTATTTTTTATTACACTGTGCACGTACAAAACAAAAATCCACTCCAATTAAGTTACCTCTCTATTGCTTGCATAGCAAGGGAGTGGAGCTTTTTCTTCAAATTATCGTCATCCAGCAGACTGCTACTCTACAAGATTTATAAAGAAACAAAACATTTAAGCTTAGGAAACAACCTAAATCTTGGGTTAAAATAATCAGCACTTAATTAAAGAAACGAATAGAAGTAAAAAGCTTACAGTTTTAATGCAGAGTTCTGCTGCATCAGTGTAAAGTGGCAAAGCATCATTAGGTCTTCCTCTTTCATCTTCATAAAGTGCATGCTTTATCAGAAATTCTGCACGTTCTGCCCCATTCTGTAAACACCACGGGAAATTTTAAAACAAAAAGGCAAAACTCATACAGTAAAAAGTGGCCGGACCGGTGCTGATACCTCTGAGTCAAGAGGGATTATGCGGTGTATGAGGCCAGTCCTCAGCAAAACAGCAATAAAGCCAAGTGAGCAAGGGGACTTTGCTGCAACAGGTGAACGTAGATGTAGTGAGGACCACATCGC